>NC_082709.1:7509197-7709197 GCF_030144855.1 Hypanus sabinus
TGGTGGGGGGAATCTCATTGAAACCTTTTGAATGTTGAAAGGCCATACAGAGGAGATGTGGAAAGGATGTTTCCCATGGTGGGGGATCCTAGGACAAGAGGGCACAGCCTCAGGATAGAGGGGTGCCCTTTTAAAACAGAGATTTGGAGAAATTTCTTTTGCCGAAGGGTGGTGAATTTGTGGAATTTGTTGCCACATGCAGATGTGGAGGCCATGTTGTTGGGTATATTTGAGGTAGAGATTGATAGATTCTTGATTGGCCATGACATCAAAGGCTGGAGAGTGGGATGAGGAAGGGGAAAAAAAGGATCAGCCATGATTCTATGTTGGAGCTGACTTGATGGGCCAAATGGCCTAATTGTACTCCTATGTCTTATGGTCTTAGGATTTCATTTATTTCCATAGATACTGCCTGGCTTGCTAAGATCCTCTATCATTTTTTGCGTGCTGTTCTGGATTTCCAGCATTAGCAGAATCTCTTGTGTAAAGAAGTCACTGGAGGTCATGGCGTCTGTAACAGGAATCTAAAGGTTGAGTTGAAGTAAGCGAATGAGTAAGCCAATTTTCCATTTGTTCCAAGCTGGTCAATGTTTAAGTGCTATCCATGTGTCATTTAATTTGCTTTACCTGTGTACTAGTGCATTGTGACTGCTCACAGTTTGGTCTGCGATTTCTCAGCTGTCATATTTTAAAATATTTGAAACTAAAATTCAGGAATGGCCACAAAAGGAATACGATTGCTAGATGTCTAGTACCAGTGTTTTCATTAGACCAAAAGATCATAAGACATAGGAGCAGAATTAGTCTATTTGGCCCATCGAGTCTACTCTGCCAAACTATATGGCTGAATTTTTTTATCCATCTCGATCCCATTCTCTTTGCTTCTCCCCATAATTGTTGATGCCTGACTAATCAAGAGGATATCAACCTCTGCTTTAAATATACTCAGTCATCTGTGGCAATGAGTTCCACAGGTTCACTACCCTCCGGATAAAGTAGTTCCTCCTCATCTCTAAATGGACATCCCTCTATTCCAGGGCTTCTCAACTGGTGGTCCATGGACCCTTTGGTTAATGGTAGCAGTCATGGCATAAAAAAGTTTGGGAACCCTGCTCTATTCTAAGGCCCTCTGGTCCTACACTCACCCACTACAGGAAACATCCTCCCCACAGCACGCTATCTGGGCCTTTCAATATTTGATAGTTTTCAATGAGATTCCCCCTCACTCTTTAAACTCTAGTAGGTATAGGCCCAGAGCCATCAAATATTAACTCTTTCATTCCTGAAATCATTCTTGTGAACCTCCAATGGACCCTGTTCAATGCCAGCACATCTTTTCTGAAATATAGGGTCCAAATCTGCTCAAAATATTCCAAGGGCGGCCTCAGCATTACACACTGCACTTATTTTCTTTACTCTCGAAACAAATGCAAACTTTGTAGTTGCCTTCCTTACCAATGGCTCAATCTACAAGTTAACCTTCAGGGAAAACTACACAAGAACTCCCAAGTCCCTTTGCACCTCTGATATTTTGTATTTTCTTCCCATTCAGAAAATAGTCTTTACTTTTATTCCTTCTACCAACTGCACTACATTTCATCTGCCACTTCTTTGCCCATTCTCCCAATCTGTCTAGGTCCTAACGTCAAAACTAGAGGTCTGAACTCTGACTCATGCAGAACACCACTAGTCACTGGCAGTCAATCAGAGAGGTCCCCTTTTATTCCCACTCTTTGCCTCAGTGAGCCAATCTTCTATCGATGATAGTATCTTTTCTGTAACAAGCTTTTATCTTGTTAAGCAGCCTTGTATGAGGCACCTTGTCAAATGTCTTGTCAAATAAATAACATCCACTGGCTCTCCTTTGTCTATCCTGCCTGTTATTTCCTCAAAGAATTATAACAGATCTCCCTTTAAGGAAACCATGCTGACTTTGGCCTATTTTATCATATGCCTCAAAGTACACCGACACCTCATCCTTAATAAAGGACTCAAACATCTCCCCAAGCACTGAAATCAGGCTAACTATCCTATAATTTCCTTTCTTCTGCTGTCCACCCCGCGTGACATTTACAATTGCCCAGTCATCCAGATCTGTTCCAGAATCCACTGATCCTTAAAAGATCATTACTAATGCCCTTACAGTCTCTTCAGCCAACTCTTTCAGAATCCTGGCGTGTAGTCTATCTGGTCCAAGTGACTTACCAACCTTCAGACCCTTCAGCTTCCCAAGCTTTTTCTCCTTAGTAATAGCAACTACACTCACTTCTGCCCACTGACACTCTCATATTTCTAGTATACTGCTAGTGCCTTCTACAGTGAAGACTGATGCAAAATATTTATTAAATTTGTCCGCCATTTCTTTGCCCTCCATTACAACCTTTCCAGTGTCATTTTCCACTCTCGCCTCTCTTTTAATCTTTACATTTGGGATATCTTGTTTACACTACTGGCTAGATTACCTTCATATTTAATGTTTTCTCTCCTTATGTCTTTTTTAATAGCCTTCTGTTGGTTTTTAAAAGATCCTCAATGTTCTAACTTCCCACTATTTTTTGCTATATTATATGCCCCCTCTTCTGCTTTTATGCTGTCTTTCACTTCCCTTGTCAGCTATGGTTTTGTCATCCTCTCTTTAGAATACTACATCTTTGGGATGTACCCATCCTCTACCTTCTGAATTGACTCCAGAAAATCTAGCCATTGCTGTTCTCCCATAGTCCTGCTTATGTCTCCTTCCAATCAACCTTGGCCAACTCCTCTCTCATGCTTCTAATTTCTTTTGCTTCACTCTAATACTGATATGTCTGTCAACATCTCCCCTCAAACTACAGGGTGAATTTGATCATGTTATGACCACTGTCTCCTAAGGTTTCCTTTACCTTTAGCTCCCTAATCAAATCTGGTTGATTAAACAAAACTCAATCCAGAATTTCCTTTTCCATAGTGGGTTCAACCATAAGCTGTTCTAAAAAGGCATTTGACAAATTCCTTCTACTGGGATTCAGAAACAATCTGATTTTCCCAATCTACCTGCATATCGAAAATCCCATGAAACTCGTAACATTGCCCTTTTTACATTCCTTTTCTATCTGTGATTTTCCTTTTCTATCTGTGATATTCCTTTCCCACTGTGATTTGTAGCCCACATCCTGGCTACTGTTCAAAGGTCTGTACATAACTCCCATCATGGTCTTTTTACCCATGCAGTTTCTTAACTCTACCCACAAGGATTCTACATTTTCTGATCCTATTTGACCTCTTTCTAAGGTTTTGAGTTCATTTTTTACCAAAAGAGCTTCCCTGCCCCCTTTGCCTATTTGTCTGTCCCTTCAAAACAATGTGTATCCTTGGATATTAAGCCTCCAACTATGATCTTCTTTCTGCTATGACTCAGTGATTCTCTCAACATCATACCTGCCAATCTCTAACTGCGCTACAAGATCATCTAACTTCTTCCATATTCTTTGTGCATTCAAATATAACACCTTCACTCTCGTATTCAACATACTTATTGATTTTGCTCCTATGTTACACTTGAAATCATCACACTGACTGGAATTTTGCCCTTTCATCTGTTGGTTCTTGCTCATGGTTTAGCTACACAATGCATCTAGTTGTGTACCAACTGCCCCATCCTCAGCCCTATTGCTCTAGTTCCCATTCCCCTGCCAGGTTATTTTAAACCCTCCCCTAAAGCTCTAGCAAACCTGACAGCAATGTTATTGGTCCTCTCAAATTCAGGTGTAACCTGTCCCTTTTGTACAGGTCATACCTTTCTCAGAAGAGATCCCAGTGATCCAGAAACCTGAAACCCTGCCCCCGCACAGTTGCCCAGCCACACATTTGCCTGTTAAATCTTTCTATTCTTACCCTCACTGGCGCATGGCACAGGCAGCCATCCAGAGGTTACTAACCTGGAGGTCCTGCTTTTCATCTTTCTATCTAACTCCCCATATTCTCTCTTCAGAATTGATTTTGTGTCCATATGTAATTCACTCCATACATTTGAATGCAATGCCTCTATGCTGTCATATAAATTCTGTATAGGCAGTAAAATTCAGCTTTGTTTTGATAAACACTGCCCAGTTCCAAGTCAGCGCAATTTAATAAAGGATAAAAATTCTTCCAGTTTTCTGTTCAATTTTGTTCCATGTAGATCTCAAAATAAGGAATAATTATATAAACATTCTGTTCCTTCACAAAATAATGTACTTTGATAGCTTAATTATAATTAGTGCCTTATGTTTCCCAATTCAACAATCTTCAGTTTTCTGGTGTAAGGTATTATCCTGATTTTGTGAAAGGAGTAATGGACTGCAATATGATCACCAGCAAAACTAATGTACTGCTGAATAAAAGATACAGTTTCAATGATAGGTGATTACTGCAGGCTAATCTGAAGTGTCCAAAGAAACATAATTCCCCAAGGGATTTGACTATTGACAAGGCAACATCTCATTGCTGAACAAATAAATCAACAATTCCTTATAAACATTTTAGTTACTGAGACAGTGACAGCTATAACTTGAATTATGTAGCCCATAACTGTGGACATAAATAACCTGTAAAACTGATGATTAGTAATACCAGTTTAACTCAGAATACACCACAAATGAATGAAACTTGGTGATTTTGTTAGGGCTTATTCTAGAGATATACAATATAGCAAATATAATTTTCAACAGCAACCAGTTTTCAGATCTGAATATAGATTGTTGAATGAATTTAAAATGCAGCTTGGAACAATGGTCTTCCGGAAGCGTTTTAGAGCAAATTACCATCAGGAAACACCCAATTAACAGAGATATCCATGTATGCATGAATGCATTCAACACCCTATTGACCTAAGATTCAACTTAGACATGAGTACAACTTGGAAACAAAAGATAATTAACAGTCATTTTCGGTGGGTTAGTGGGAATATCAGTTATTTGAAAAATTACATGTAATTCAAAAGAAGCATTATGAAGGCATATAGAAATTGTCCTGTTACCTTTGTTCTTTAACATATAAAAACGGACTATAATTTTGGACTATCGGCTCGTGTGTGTCCCAACTGACGTTTTTTATATCTACCAGCTGATCCTCTCCAGTGGCTTCATTCATAGTCATGACAGATTTAACGTAGAGTTGCACTGAAGGTGAGAAAAGGAAAGTGCAAAAAGTGGAAAAATGGAAAAAATGATGAAATAGGCCAAATGGCCTAAATCTGCACCTATGTCTTGTGTTCTTATGGTCTAAGTGAGATGTGCAGGGTAATTTTTTTTCACAGAGCAGTAGGTGTCTGCAAAGGGCTGCCAGGAATAGTGATGAAAAGCAAATAAGATAGAGATATTTAGTAATATCACTGTCAGAAGAAACAGTTCCACCAGGCTTACTAGCTAAGCCATTCATGAAAGCCTGGCACTGGACTTGATTGTGAGAGGCTATTTGAAGCACACAGCTTTGGGAGCATTTAATAGGTAATTGGAGCTCATCCCCAC
Organism: Hypanus sabinus; assembly: GCF_030144855.1. Lineage (NCBI taxonomy): Eukaryota > Metazoa > Chordata > Chondrichthyes > Myliobatiformes > Dasyatidae > Hypanus > Hypanus sabinus. Next base: position 7,514,684 of record NC_082709.1, read on the forward strand.
TACCACCCGTGACTATAACAACCTCAAGGAACCTAAACAAAATAAAGCCATGTGTATTCTGATAGCCAAATGAAACAGATAGTAAACAAAATCATTGTTGGCGATAAGGGGTTGTGAAAGTAATGAAGAAATAATTTCATGTACTTTGGGATTTCTCTGTCCTTTCACTTGTCCGAAGAGATTAAAATGTTGTGGTGGAGCAGAGGTGTGACCTGGGAGGGGGCTCATGTAGTGTGAGGTAGAACGTGATGCTGACCAAACTCACCAAAACTGATAATGTGTCCATAACTGTTCATGATATGTTCATCCACCTGGACCAAATCTGGCACCAATTGCCCAATGAACTAGAAGGTTGTTTCCTGTTCATTAATCCTGCCTCCTCCTCTGTTTCAGGTTAAAATACTAACAGGCAAGAAATTGATTCCTATCATGCCCTTTTATTAGGCATAAATTATGAATTGGGAGGCAAAATGATTGATTGCTTGTACTGCAATCAGTCTGATCAAAATTCTCAGCACAAGGGTTCAGAATTAGCTCCTTGCTCAAAGTTCAAAGTAAATTTATTATTCAAATATACATATGTCATCAAATGCAACCCTGAGATTCATTTTTTGTGGGCATACTCAATAATTCTATAGAATAATAATCAGAATGTAATTGCACTTACCATAAGACCACAAGACAAAGGAGCAAAAGTCGGCCATTTGGCCCATGGAGTCTGCCCCGCCCTTTTACCATGAGCTGATCCATTTCCCATTTAGTCCCACTCCCCCACCTTCTCACCATAACCTTTGATGCCCTGACTACTCAGATACCTATCAATCTCTGCCTTAAATACACCCAATGACTTGGCCTCCACTGCCACCCGTGGCAACAAATTCCACAGATTCACCACCCTCTGGCTAAAAAAATTTCTTCACATCCCTGTTCTGAATGGGCACTCTTCAATCCTTAAGACATGCCCTCTTGTACTAGACCCCCCCACAATGGGAAACAACTTTGCCATATCCACTCTGTCCATGCCTTTTAACATTCGAAATGTTTCAATGAGGTTCCCCCCTCATTCTTCTAAACTCCAAGGAGTACAGTCCAAGAGCGGTCAAACGTTCCTCATATGTTAACCCTCTCATTCCCGGAATCATTCTAGTGAATCTTCTCTGAACCCTCTCCAATGTCAGCACATCCTTTCTTAAATAAGGAGCCCAAAACTGCACACAATACTCCAAGTGAGGTCTTACCAGTGCCTTATAGAGCCTCAACATCACATCCCTGTTCCTATATTCTATTCCTCTAGAAATGAACGCCAACATCGTATTCGCCTTCTTCACCACCAACTCAACCTGGAGGTTAACCTTAAGGGTATCCTGCACTAGGACTCCCAAGTCCCGTTGCATCTCAGAACCTTGAATTCTCTCTCCATTTAAATAATAGTCTGCCCGTTTATTTCTTCTACCAAAGTGCATGACCATACACTTTCCAAGATTGTATTTGACAGACAGACAGACAGACAGACATACTTTATTGATCTGGAGGGAAATTAGGTAAATTTCTATTCATTTCATATGCCACTTCTTTGCCCATTCTCCCAATCAATCCAAGTTTCTCTGCAGACTCTCTGTTTCCTCAGCACTACCAGCCCCTCCACCTATCTTTGTATCATCAGCAAACTTAGCCACAAAGCCATCTATTCCATAATCCAAATCATTGATATACAACGTAAAAAGAAGCGGCCCCAACACGGACCCTTGTGGAACACCACTGGTAACCGGCAGCCAATCAGAATGGGATCCCTTTATTCCCATTCTCTGTTTTCTGCCAATCAGCCAACATTCTATACACATATGTAACTTTCCCATAATTCCATGGGATCTTACCTTGTTTAGCAGCCTCATGTGTGGCACCTTGTCAAAGGCCTTCTGAAAATCCAAATACACAACATCCACTGCATCTCCCTTGTCTAGCCTACTTGTAATTTCCTCAAAAATCTACATGCTGCTCTTTAGAAAAATAGGAATTAGAACATAGAACATAGAAAGCCTATAGCTCAATACAGGCCCTTCAGCCCACAAACATGGCCTTACCTTAGAAATTACCTAGGGTTACCCATAGTTCTCTATTTTTCTGTGTTTCATGTAAAAGGACACTATCGTATCTGCCTCCACCACTGCTACCGACAGCCCATTCCACGCATTCGCCACTCTCTGCATAAAAAACTTAACCCTGGCATCTCCTCTGTACCTACTTCCAAGCACCTTAAAACTGTGCCCTCTCATGCTAACCATTTCAGCCCTGGGAAAAAGCCTCTGACTGTCCACACAATCAATGCCTATCATCATCTTGTACACCTCTATCAGGTCACCTCTCATCCTCTGTCACTCCAAGGAAAAAAGGCAGAGTTCACTCCACCTATTCTCATAAGGCATGCTCCCCAATCCAGGCAACATCCTTGTAAATTGTTTTAAGACCTCAGGAACTGAACTAATACTGCTTAAGGCAGCAGCTTAAGATAGTTATGATGACAAAATTGGACCTGTTCATCTTTTATCTCTGACCCTCATACCAGGACCCAACTGCACATCAGCTCCTTCAGAGTCAGTTCTGAGAAGGTCCAGATAACTAGCTTTTTTTTCACAAAATGTATGTACAGGAAATACCTTTACATTCATAGTGTAATCAGGCCAATAAATTTATTGTGTCATCAAGTTACTAAACTACTTGCACAGCACCAATGTCACTCATGTGACCTTTCCCCCCTCCCTCCTTCCTCTATTCGCACTCTGACCTTTTAGGTCTTCTCGCCCATCTATCAGCTCCCCCTGGTCCCCTGCTCCTTCTACTCACCTTTTCTCACAGGTTCCTTCTTCTCCATTCTTTGAACTTTCCCACCTACCTGGCTCCACCTATCACCTTCCAGCTAGCCTCCTTCCCCTCTTCCCCACCTATTTATTCTGGCATATTCCCCCCTTCTTTCTCCATCCTGAAGAAGGGGCTCAGCCCAAAATGTTGACTATCTATTCATTTCCACAGATGTTGCCTGACCTGCTGATTTCCTCCAACATTTTGTGGGTGGTCCTCTTTGGACAATTTGCCTATTTGGCACTTGAAAGACTTTACACCAGACTCAGCTTCTCACTGCTCTTTTGCCTTTGATTGATTGTAGCCATTCCCCACAAAATCATTGCATTGGCTCGATCATGCATCACCCTATCACTGAGCATGTATGCTTACAGCCTGGAATGAGCCACGTGCTATCTTGAGATTTATGGACAGCTCCTTACATTTGAAGACTAACAAGTTTCAGGCAACTTTCACCAAACTGATGATCTAGCAGCAATACTTGATATCTATTTCTGAACATGTCATATGGTATAGCCTATAGATTAAGGAGTCCACTTTTACGCAGCTGCTTGAGACGGACCTCAATAAGAACCTTTTCATCTTAGTGGACATTTGTGGGAAACACACAGTCCACAAAGATGTCAGTGCACTGACTGTCTTGTCCTAATCACAGCAGACACAAGTGCAGCACACTCTAGGAATGAGTTTCCAAGCCTACCGGAAGGATTTGACAGAGTGGGCTCTTCTCACAGTTATCCAATTACTTGATCAGTACTATCAACAGTCCAGTTTTATAAACATGAAATGAGAGTATATTGACTGGCTGCATCACAAACTGGTATGGAAACACCGATGCCCTTGAATGGAAAATCCTACAAAAAGTAGTGGATACGGTCCAGTCCATAATGGGTAAAGCCCTCCCCAACACTGAGCACATCTACAGTATGTGAAATGCAATCACTAGAAAACAGAATCCATCACCAAGGACCACCACCACCCAAGGCACGGTCTCTTCTCGCTGCTGCCATCAAGGTGAAGGTACAGCAGCCTCAGGTTTTACACCGCAGTTATTACCCCTCAAGTATCAGGTGCCTGAATCAAATAACTTCACTCAACTTCACAAGCCACATCATTCAGATATTCCTACAACCTGTCAACTCACTTTCAGGAACTCTTCATCTTGCATTCATGATATTTATTGCTTATTTATTTAAAAGCCTAAGGCCATAAGATATAAGAGTAGAATTAGGTCATCTGGCCCAATGTGTCTGCTCTGCCATTTCATCATGACTGATTCAATTTTCCTCTCAGCCCCAATCTCCTATCTTCTTCCTGTATCCATTCATGCCCTGACCAACCAAGAATTTATTAACCTCTACCTTAAATGTACATAAAGACCTGGCTTCCACAGCTGCCTGTGGCAAAGAATTCCACAGATTCACCAATCTTTGGCTAAAGAAATTCCTCTTCATCTCCATTATAAAAGGACACTGCTCTATTCTGAAGCCATGTCCTCTGGTCTTATATTCTCCCATCATAGGAGACATCCTCTGCACAGCCATTCCATCAAGACCTTTCACAATTCAATATATTTCAATGAGGTCACCCCTCATTCTTCTGAATTCCAGTGAATAGAGGCCCAGAGCCATCAAATGCTCTTCATATGACAAGACAGTCAATCCTAGAATCATTTTTGTAAATTTCCTTTGAATCCTCTCCAGTTTCAGCACATTTTTTCTAAGATAAGGAGCTCAGACTTGTTCACAACACTCCAAATGAAGCCTCACCAGTGCTTTATAAAGTTTCAACATTATAACCTTGCTTTTATATTCTAGTCCTCTTGAAATGAAAGCTAACTTTGCAATTGCCTTCCTCACCACAGACTCAATCTGCAAATTAACCTTTAGGGAAACCTACGCAAGGACTTCTAATTTGCATTGCACTCCAGTTTTTCGTATTTTCTCTCCATGTAGAAAATACTTAACCCTTTCTACCATAGCGCATGGCCATACACTTCCTGACACTGTATTCCATCTACCATTTCTTTGGCCATTCTCTTAATCTGTCTGTCCTTCTGTAGCCTCTCCAGAGTTCGTTGAAATTATCTGCCCTACCACTGATTTTCATGTCATTTGCAAACTTTGTAACAAGGCCACCAATTCCATCATCCAAAACATTGAATAGAACATAAAAAGAATCGGTCACACCACAGACCCCTGTGGAACAACACAAGTCATCGGCAGCCAGCTAGAAAAGACTCCCTTTACTCCCACTCTTTGCTGCCTACCAATCAGTCACTGCTTTATCCATGTTAGAATCTTTTTTGTAACACTATGGGCTCCTAGGTTGTTAAGCAGCCTCATGTGGCACTTTGTCAAAGGCCTTCTGAATATCCAAGTACACAACATCAACCGATTCTCCTTTGTTTATCCTGCTTGTTACATCTTCAAAGAATTCCAACAGATTTTCAGGCAAGATTTTCCCCTGAGGAAACAATGCTGACAATGGCCTATTTTATCATGTGCTTCCAAGTACTCTGAGATCTCATCCTTAATAATTGACTCCAACATCTTCCCAACCACTGAGGTCAGACTATCTGGCCTATCAGACTACATTTCCTTTCTTCTGCCTCTCTCCCTTCTTGAAGAGTGGAGTTGAAATTGCAGCCATGAACCAAGTTGCCATAAGGCAGAAAATGCTATCCCATATGTCTCCCAAATGTTTGTTCACAGGTATGTTTGTTACCTAAATCAGACATTTGCCTGATGGGGAGGGACTGCAGACGATAGAAAAATAACTAAAGTTTGTGAAATTTTACCTTCGTTGAATATATTATGAACTGAACTACAAGTCAAACATGAAAATGATTTGCTGTTATTCCATAGTTAGAGGAAGCATTATCTAAAACAGATAATTATATTCTAATCACACAATTCCACAGGGGTATGCTAAAGAAGAGGGAAGAACAAAGTGCTCCAGTATCTATGTGCTTGGCAACACAATGTAATGAATGGGAAGATAAAAAGGAACAGGGGCAAGAAGATACAAAATTTACATGGATAATTCATAGGATATCTGATTTTGAATATTCAGAGCTCATCCTCAGATCATGTAAACCATTATTAATATTAATTATATTTGAGCACCAGTGTAATTTTTAATATGATTTAACCAATTAATCACTTGACAAACTGCAAGATAGCCTAACTGCTGTGTTATCACCTTGAGATTTGAAAATTAAATTAGTCATAAAAGGCTTGGAGAAATGTCTATATCATGAAGTAATGCAACAATAATTTGTAGTTATATAGGATATTTGTTAATTGCCAACGTAATGTTGACATCTTGTAAAAGCTGCTCTTTAAAACATTATTTCTTACTCTCCTCTTCCAGCTGGGTAACACGCAGACTATTTGGGGCATTATGCTACCAGGATGTGCTATACCTGATCGTGCTCTGCCCGCTTCTTTACAAATACAGAAAACAATCAATCTCTGGACAATTAGAGTGCAGCAAATGATGTTCATTAACACATGATGTGACTGAACAGCGATTAGCAATGACACAAACAGAAATATGTGGTCGAAGAGCTTTGGTGGCCATTATCAATTAGCTGAAACCACGTCTACCTGAAACTCATGGGCCATGCATTTGGGAAAACAGTGCTGGAGGGACATCAATCATAGTTGTGGCTACTGTGGTTCATATCCTACAATGTTCCACAAAAGGCTTTCAGGTTGAATAATTTCAGTAGATTAAAGGACTTAAAAAAATTAAGTCCACCAGAAGAATTTGTGTAGAAGGAAAATTCTCATAAGGACCCTAAGGGCTTCATCTACAGATGCTCATGCTGATACAGGTTTTGGCAGGCTTGGCAGATGATTGCTGATATATGCAAAAGAACCTCATTATTTTCATTTGCAGTATTAGGTTTTTTTTTTCTGCCCATTAAAGAGCCTGTAGAGCCAATGTCAAAAACAGAATGAATGACAGGAATATGCCAAACTTTGTTCAAAGGTCAAAAGTTCAAAGTAAATTTAGTATCAAAGTACAGATATGTCACCATCCTTGAGAGTTATTTTCTTGAGGGCATACTCAATAAATCCATAATAGAATAATAACTGTAATAGAATCAGTGAAAGACCGCACCAACTTTGGTGTTCCACCAGTGTGTAAAAGAAAACAAACTGAGCAAATAGAAAGAAAAATAAATAGATAGATAGATAGATAGATAGATAGATAGATAGATAGATAAATAAATACATAAATAAATAGATAGATAGATAGATAGATAAGTAGATGATACATATTGAGTTCATGAGATGAAGAGTCCTTGAAAGTGAGTCCATAGGTTGTGGTAACATTTTAATGATGGGATAAGTGAAGTTGAGTGAAGTCTTTAAGTAACAAATCATGCTTTAAAGCCAGTACCAGGCCCCCTGTGTAGCAGAATAACAATTTAATTGGTCGAAGGAGAGAGCTACTTTAGTTTTGAGAGGATCAAATTGAATTACTCTTTTGTAGTGGTTCATAAGGTGCCAGATAGGAATTAAATCTTCACATATCACATGCTGTTACCAAGAGGAAACATCACAGCAGGTTGATGGGAAAGTCTGTGAAAGATGATCGTAAATAATTTGATTCAAATTCAGGGACACACGCAAATATTGCATAAGGAATCTTATTCAACTCTGTTGGTCCTAGTATCTCCAGTGGGTATTCTGCCATCTCACTATGTAGCCTCCTTTAACTTTATTGAAATTTATTTACTCAGAGATACAGCACAGAACAGGCCTTTCCAGCTCAATGAGCTGCACCACCCAGTATCCTACCTATTTAACACTAGCTTAACCACAGGATAGTTTATAATGACCAATTCACTTATTAACCAGTATATCTTTGGATTGTGTGGGGAAACTGGAACCCCCAGAGGAAATACACATGGTCATAAGGAGAACATACACACTCCTAACAGACAGCACCGGAACTGAACTCCAAACTCAAACACCCCAAGTAGTAGTAACGCCATGCTGGCTGCGATGCTACTATGACACCCACATCTTGGGTGGTTAAGAGTTAAACCTAGCTCAGTTTCCCTATACTTACAGGCCTTGATGCAATTTCTATTGCCTGTTGAGCAGGGTATCTGCTGTAGGCACTCAGCAGAGACATTAAAAAGCAAAAATAATATCTACTGGAGCAGAAGATATTCATGCCTCCATCCTATGGTTTAATTCACCAGTGAATTCATGGATGAGAAATAATCACCCTCCACTGCAAGCTGGTTAAAATTCATGTGGCTGGTAGAAATCTGAACACTGCAATATCAGGTAAATAGATCTCATTGGGCATAAAACAGCATATTACAGAATGAAATGTTCAATATGTTGCCTAAAATTTTAAAGCCATTAGACTAAAACTGGATGAGTCATGGCAAGGAGAAATTGTGGTTAATGTGTTGGTCTATAATTCTGGAATTAGTAAGTGGAAGACTTATTTAGAAATTCAAGTTCCAGTTCTGGGTGATGAAAGTAATTTCCTATTATTGTTTAGTGCAGTGTACAAGGATTGAAAGAGATAGCTCCACATGAAGAGCTGACACAAATACACGCACAAGAAACTGGATGGTTAATTCCTGTGCTGACATTTCTGCATTCTTATATAGTGAAATTGAAGAACTTCACAATATTTATGCATGCAGTGATATCCTAAACATAGACTGAAATGAAATGAATGGATTGCTTTATTTTTCTTAACACACTATACAATGATCCCTCAAAAAATTTACAGCTACAGGAATATTGCACAGACCTTTGAACATTTTTATTTGTAATATATTCATCAAACAAATGCAAACCACAACTCAACACAAGTAAACACAGGTACAATAGCAAATGTAAAATGTTTTGACTAGATGGTTTTGGCATTCAGCAGGTTGGTGGTTAACTAGCAATGAGCTACTGCTTCCATTCTGTGTTTATTGTTACAATTTGTAACAGTGTTGTGAATACATTGAAGAGAACTGAGTCTTTACATTGCTCCTAAAATAAATGGCAGATTTATGGAATCCTGGTTTTCATTGGATATTGTGGTCCTGGTTAAGAAGAAGGAGGTAGATATCAGATATATGCAGTTAGGATCAGATGAAGTGCTTGATGAGTGTAAGAAATACAAGGGAACATAAGATAATCTGCAGATGCTGGCAGTCCAAAGCAACATACAAAATGCTGGAGGAACTCAGTAGGACAGACAGCAACTATGGAAATGAATTAGCAGTTGATGCTTCGGGCTGAAGATTTTAAATAAAAGGGTGGGGGAGGAGAAGAACGATGACTAGAAGATGATAGGTGAAGCCAGGTGGGTGGGAAAGGTAAAGGGCTGGAGATCAAGGAGTTTGATAAGAGAGGAATAAAGGAAGGAGGAAGGGCATCAGGGGATCAGAGGGAGGTAATAAGCAGGTGAGAAGAGGGGAGGGGGAGGGAAATTTTTTTACCTGAGGAAAAATCAATATTCATGTCATCAGGGCAGAGGCTACCAAGACAGAATATAAGATTTTGCTCCTCTACCCTGAAGGTGGCCTCATCTTAGAAGAAAAGGAGGCCATGGACCGACATGTTGGAACAGGTATGGAAATCAGAATTAAAACGCTGGGCCACCAGGAAGGTGTTTGATGAAGCAGTCCCTCAATTCACGTCAGATCCCACCAGTGTAGAGGAAGCTGCATTGGGAGCACTGGATACAAGAGACGACCCCAGCAGATTCACAGGTGAAGTGTTCCTCATGTGGATGGATGGTCTGGGGCCCTGAATGGAGGTGAGGGAGGAGGCGAATGGGCAGTTGTAGCACTTTGGCCACTTGGAGGGGTAAGTACCAAGAGCAAGATCAGTGGAGAGGGACTTGAGAGAAGTCAAAAGGGCTAAATGAGGACATGAAGTTGCTCTGGCTTACAAGGCAAAAGAGGGCTTTTATTGATATACTAAGTGCAAAAGAACAGCAAGGGATAAAGTTGGTACTTTTAAAGATCAGTGTGGCCATCTCTGCATGGAGCCGAAAGAGATAATGGAGATCTTAAATGAATAAGGATTAAGGATAGTCAAAATGATTTGGTATATAGTGAGGTGTGAGAAGACTCAATGGGCCAAGTGGCCTAAATCTTCTCCTGTGTCCTATGTCTTCCGGTCATGTTTAATCAACATTATAGAGCTTTTTTGAGGAGGTTACAAGGAAGGTTGATGAAGGAAAGGTGATGGACTTTGGACTTTAGCAAGGCCTTTGATAAAGTCCCGCATGGGAGGCCGGTCCAGAAAGTTTAGTTGTTTGGCATTCAGGATGAAGTAGTAAATTAAGTTCGGCATTAGCTTCATTGGAAAATCGAGAAATCAGTAGTAAATGGCTGTTTCTCTAACTAGAGGCCTGTGATGAGTGGTTTGACAAGGGATCATTGCTGGGTCCATTATTGTTTATCATCCATATTAATGATTTAGATAGTATTGTGGTAAAGTGGATCAGCAAATTTGTGGATGACACCAAGGTTGGTGGTGTAATTGACAGTGAGGAAGGCTATGAAATATCTAAGGGGAACCTGACGGGGAACAACTTCACTCAGAGGCTGGTGCAAATATGGAAGGAGCTGCCAAAGGAGGTGGTAGAAGTGAGTTCATTTGCACATTTAAGAGAAGTTTGGATAGGTACGTGGATGAGAGGGACATGGAAGTCTATGGTCAATGTGTGGTTAGGTGGGACTAGAGAAAAAAGCACTTCAGCATGGACTAGATGGGTCTGCTTCTGTGATATAGTGTTCGATGGCCCTATGACTCTAAAATGAGGCCCTTCATTCTCCAGATCTTTGGGTCCTGTTCCATAAATAATCCTGAAGATCATCAGGGTGATGGTCTTTAATAGCTCTTAAAATGTAGGGTTCCATGTAATTTATCTGTGGTAGGCCTCCTAGATCTATGACAAGAGCTGCTGATGGTACATGCTTCTGAGAAAAGGAATGAAACAAATAAAATGAAAGGTGTTTTGAAATATGAAAGATTGAAAGTACAAAGAGTCAATGGAAAAAAAATAAAGAATGAAGATAGAAGAGAAAATACAGTGCTAAGGAGGATAAAGTTGAAAGTGTACTTAAAGTGGTGGAAAACTTCCAGAAAAAGATGGTCTTTGCAAACAACCCTACCAAGAGCACTTTCTTCAAGACAGACCACAGAACAACTTCTTTCAGTTCTTTTATGTCTTCTTTTTTATTTCAAATGTGGTTCTACTACTGTCGGAGCTTGTTATGTCCATTCTGGTGGCGTGTTTTTGGGCTGATCAGGCAATCTGACGCTTTTCTGTGTCCGAGACTGTTCCACAAGGCTGCAAGCAAAGCATGCAACATGGAGGCCAAGAAGCCTGGAGAGGTGCGCAGGCCCCTGATCAACTCCATCTGCCACTAATCTCAGCGACTGAAGTGGCGAAGAAGATTGATATCATCGAGATGGGTTCAGACATGAACAAGTGTTCAGTACCTCTGTGGTGAACTATGTGCCTGTCTGGACACGCCCCCTGCTGACTGCTCCTGTGGCTCCTCCCACAGGCCCCTGTATAAAGGCGATTCAGGTCTAATCCTCTGCCTCATTCTCCAGGATGTAATATGATGATCACTCACTGCTAGTTCCTTCTTCAGTCAATAAAAGCCGATATCTCGCCTTACTTCTCAGAGTGAGTTATTGATGGTGCATCAATTTTATTGACTGAAAGTTTTAAAACATGGAAACCGTTTTACGTCCGGAAAGGTTGGATTTGGACCCTCAAGACCCTGAAGCAGCTCTCGCTTTTGAACTCTGGCTTGCATGCTTCCAATCATACTTGGCGGAGCTTCGTGTGACTGACCCTGCCGTTATGTACAGAATTCTCCTCTCGAGGGTCACCCCAAAAGTTTATTCCATTATCCGGGACCTGCCGACCTACGAAGGGGCACTGGACGCCCTCAAAAGACAGTACCTGCGGCCGGTGAACACCGTCTACGCAAGACATCGTTTAGCTACCCGGCGACAGCGGCCTGGAGAATCGAGCGCTGAGTTTCTCCGAGCACTACAGACACTCGTCCGAGCTTGTGACTGCAAGACGCTCACGGCAGAACAACATGCGGAGCTGCTAGTACGAGACACCTTTGTGACGGGACTGAGGTCAGTGTACATGCGCCAGCGACTATTGGAACACTCCGACCTTACCTTACGCTCGGCGATCGAGACGGCCAACGCTCTGGAAGCTGCGCTGCACTACGCCGACGCTGTCCAGTCGCGTGATTCCCCGCCGGTTCCGTGGACGCATCAGACCCCGCCACCGCCGGCTCCCGCGAGCGAAATCGCCGCTGCCAGTCGCGATTCCACGAGCTCTCCGAACCCGACCACAGTGGCAACCCGTCAGAAGCCCGTGCTTTGTTACTTCTGCGGACTCAAAAGGCACCCTCGAAAATGCTGCCCAGCGCGAGAAGTGACCTGCTCCAGCTGCGGAAAGCGGGGCCATTTCGCCAAGGTCTGTAAGTCTAAACTATGAGTGGAGTGCAGCGCTGCGGGTGAAACGTGGGGGCCGCCATCTTGCATGCCCGGATGTGGGCGGCCATCTTTGTCGGCGTCAGCACGCCCCGCCCCCGACCCTCCGATGCTTACTGGGTACCCCGGATGTGGGCGGCCATCTTTGTCGGCGTCAGCACGCCCCGCCCCCGACCCTCCGATGCTTACCGGGTACCCCGGATGTGGGCGGCCATCTTTGTCGGCGTCAGCACGCACCACCCCCGACCCTCCGATGCTTACCGGGTACCCCGATGGCTCAACTCTGGCCACCGTAACCCTCGACCAAAGCGCCCCACACCAGCTTGCAAGGTCCATGATGGACATCCGGGTGGAGGGGCACAGGACTAGATGCCTGTTTGACACGGGCAGCACTAAGAGTTTTATTCACCCGGACACAGTGCAACGCTGCGGACTCGCAACACGGCCAGTAAGTCAGAAGATCCATTTGGCTTCTGGGTCGCAGTCCACAGACATCCGGGCGGGTTGTGTAGCGACTTTGGTGGTGCAAGGCACAGAATATCGGAACTTTACGCTACTGGTCATGCCTAATCTGTGCGCACCTGTGCTCTTGCGGCTGGACTTCCAGAGCCACCTCGAAAGTGTGACTATGGTATATGACGGGCCCCTCCCACCACTCACTGTCAGGAATCCTCAGTTCTGTGGGACTTCATCACTACTGACCACACACACACACGGGCCCACACGTCCCATCCAGCACGACAGCTGCACTACCGACACCACTTGCAGTCTCTCCACTCTCAAGGTCCCTCCCCCGCCGCTGTTCGCCAACCTGACCCCGACTGTAAACTGGTGGCGACTAAAAGCAGGAGGTACAGCGCGGGGGACCGGGCCTTCATTCAGTCAGAGGTGCAGTGGCTGCTCAGGGAGGGGATCATTGAGCCAAGCACAAGCCCTTGGAGGGCCCAGGTAGTTGTTGTTCGGACTGGGCAGACACAACCCCTCCCCCGTGCAGACACAACCCCTCCCCCGCTGCTGTTCGCCAACCTGACCCCGACTGTAAACCAGTGGCGACTAAAAGCAGGAGGTACAGCGCGGGGGACAGGGCCTTCATTCAGTCAGAGGTGCAGTGGCTGCTCAGGGAGGGGATCATTGAGCCAAGCACAAGCCCTTGGAGGGCCCAGGTGGTTGGATGGTGGCCCCCCCCCCCACGAACTCCTATTCTCTTTTCCCAGGAAGTCTGTCACTCTACCAGTTTGGCTGATGTCCCCGGGGCCAGTGCTGCTCCGGAAACATGTGAGGAGCAATAAATACTCCCCGCTGGTCGAGAGGGTTCACCTTCTACATGTGAACCCCCAGTATGCCTATGTGGTCTTACCTGATGGGCGGGAGGACACGGTCTCCATCCACGACCTGGAGTCAGCAGATGCAGCAGACCACTACCCTGAACACTCTCCGGTAACTATGAACCCTGTACCCGAGGTGACACCGCGCTCACCAGGCCCTACATGGACTCCTCATGACACTTATATACCAGGTGCCTCGCACATGCATGAGCTGGAACCAGCACAACCTCCGTCCCCTGTGCAATCACCAATGTCGCCGGCATCGGTGCAATCACAGCCGGTGCTACGTAGATCGCAGCGACAGATTCGACCACCTGATAGACTTGACCTGTAAGAAACTTCGCCACATGGGGACTCTTTCAAACAAAGGGGGGGTGAATGTGGTGAACTATGTGCCTGTCTGGACACACCCCCTTCTGACTGCTCCTGTGGCTCCTCCCACAGGCCCCTGTATAAAGGCAATCGAGGTCTGATCCTCTGCCTCATTCTCCAGGATGTAATATGATGGTCACTCACTGCTGGTTCCTTCTTCGGTCAATAAAAGCCGATATCTCGCCTTACCTCTCAGAGTGAGTTATTGATGGTGCATCAACCTCTCACTCACTGCTGCAGAAAGAGGGTGTCTGTGTGAGATGGATTCTCTCCCTCAGTGCTGTCTGAGGATTGTGTCAGAGCAAGGTTTAGTCCACACTGTTTGTCGATTGTAGACTCTTGCTCACATTCATGATGTGTTCTAGTTTGTTGGTCACTCCTTCTTGTTGCTAGTTTGAGTGATCTTTGAATCAGGGCAGTCTCATCATGAACACTGAGCTGACCTGAGCTGACATATGCCTTTTGATTAGGTATTTTATATCCTGTGTTTTCACTGTTTTTTTTTTGTTGCTGTTTCGTGTCTTTTTACATGTGGGGGAGGGGAGGTTGATGTTCATTTTTTCAAATAGGTTATGTAATGTATGTTTTAAAGCAATGACCCCCCCCCCACCAGCCCCTCCGTAACACATATATTGGTATGTTGTCTACGCATGCACATTGTTCTCTCTTTCTCTCGCTGTAATGTGAATACACCAGTTAAAGCCATCTCCCATATCCTTTCATTTACTTGATATGCAGACATGCACAGACACCACAGGTTCGATGGTGTTTCTTTGTATCAGGGCTGTCGTTGGGATAGGTGAACCTCAGAGTTCTATACTGCATGCATACTTTGATAATAAATATACTTCGAATCTTGAATCCTGAATCTTTGATACAAAGGAAACAAAAGAGCCCTGGTGACAGGAAATATTATAAGGTAGTTCAAAAGAAATAGAATGATAGTGAGAATAAGAAATATAAAATTAAAAAAACGTGAGAAGAAAAGAAGGGTTATTACATATGCATGCAAAATTATTGTGTTATAGATTTTTTTATTCTTTCTTACATCTCTTGTAATACTTGTATATCTGTGCACTTGTAATGCTACTGTGACATTATAATTTACTTTGGGCTCAATAAAGTATCTCTTTAATCTACCTATGTATCTATTTATCTCTTTATCTATCTATACATCTATCTGTCTACCTACCTGTCTGTCTATCTATCTATCTACCTATCTATGTCTGTTTGTCTATCTATCTATTTGTCCGTCTATCTATCTGTGGTGAACTATGTGCCTGTCTGGACACACCCCCTTCTGACTGCTCCTGTGGCTCCTCCCACAGACCCCTGTATAAAGGCGATTGGAGGCACTGCTCCTCCCTCAGGCTCCAGGATGTCGTGTGGGGATCTCTTGCTGCTGATGGTGCTCTCTTCCAGCTAATAAAAGCCTATCTCTCGCCTCACGTCTCCGAGAGTTATTGATGGTGCATCACTATCTATCTATCTGTCTGTCTGTCTGTCTATCTGTCTCGCTATCCATCTGTCTATCTACAGTGGCATGCAAAAGTTTGGGCACGCCTGCTCAAAATTTCTGTTACTGTGAATAGTGACGGTTGTCTCTCGGGGTCCAGGAAGACTAAGCATTGTGCAGTCATCTGTGGATACGCATGTGGCTTCGGATGCCGAAGGCCAAAGCACACGTCCAGTTGCAGGTTGGACATGGAATGGAGGTTGTTGGAACAGGTGTACACACAGCTATGTGGCGACGATCTCATGCTGCTGCAAGGCGCTGATTTCGGTCATACCCACAGTCAGATGCAGCTCTCCTGGTCGGGGCGCACCACGCAGCCCTGTCGGCTGCGGACTCCTCAAGCTGGCGAAGCTGGAGGTCTGCCCATTTGATGCACGATTTCAAATTGTCTTTCAATCTTTTTTTGGGGTGGCCCTGATTGCAACTGCCATGCTCAAACTCACCGTAGAGCAGCTGCCTGGGGATCCTTGTTTCACCCATGTGGATTACACGGTCAGTCCAGTGTAGCTGGGCCTGGGGATTCTTGTTTCACCCATGTGGATTACACGGTCAGTCCAGTGTAGCTGGGCCTGGGGATTCTTGTTTCACCCGTGTGGATTACACGGCCAGTCCAGTGTATCTGGGCCTGGGGATTCTAGTTTCACCCATGTGGATTACATGGCCGGTCCAGTGTAGCTGGGCCTGGGGATCCTTGTTTCACCCATGTGGATTACACGGCCGGTCCAGTGTAGCTGGGCCTGGGGATCCTTGTTTCACCCATGTGGATTACACGGCCGGTCCAGTGTAGCTGGGCCTGGGGATTCTTGTTTCACCCACGTGGATTACACGGCCGGTCCAGTGTGGCTGGGCCTGCGGATTCTTGTTTCACCCATGTGGATTACACGGCCGGTCCAGTGTGGCTGGGCCTGGGGATTCTTGTTTCACCCATGTGGATTACACGGCCGGTCCAGTGTATCTGGGCCTGGGGATTCCTGTTTCACCCATGTGGATTACACGGCCAGTCCAGCGCAGCGGGTCCTGGGGATACTTGTTTCACCCATGTGGATTACACGGCCATTCCAGTGCAGCTGGACCTGGGGATTCTTGTTTCACCCATGTGGATTACTCGGCCAGTCCAGCATAGCTGGGCCTGGGGATTCTTGTTTCACCCATGTGGATTACACTGCCAGTCCAGTGTAGCTGGGCCTGGGGATTCTTGTTTCACCCATGTGGATTACACGGCCGGTCCAGTGTAGCTGGGCCTGGGGATTCCTGTTTCACCCATGTGGATTACACGGCCAGTCCAGCATAGCTGGGCCTGGGGATTCTTGTTTCACCCATGTGGATTACACGGCCAGTCCAGTGTAGCTGGGCCTGGGGATTCTTGTTTCACCCATGTGGATTACACTGCCAGTCCAGTGTAGCTGGGCCTGGGGATTCCTGTTTCACCCATGTGGATTACACGGCCAGTCCAGCATAGCTGGGCCTGGGGATTCTTGTTTCACCCATGTGGATTACACTGCCAGTCCAGTGTAGCTGGGCCTGGGGATTCTTGTTTCACCCATGTGGATTACACGGCCGGTCCAGTGTAGCTGGGCCTGGGGATCCTTGTTTCACCCATGTGGATTACACGGCCGGTCCAGTGTAGCTGGGCCTGGGGATCCTTGTTTCACCCATGTGGATTACACGGCCGGTCCAGTGTAGCTGGGCCTGGGGATTCTTGTTTCACCCATGTGGATTACACGGCCGGTCCAGTGTGGCTGGGCCTGGGGATTCTTGTTTCACCCATGTGGATTACACGGCCGGTCCAGTGTATCTGGGCCTGGGGATTCCTGTTTCACCCATGTGGATTACACGGCCAGTCCAGCGCAGCGGGTCCTGGGGATACTTGTTTCACCCATGTGGATTACACGGCCATTCCAGTGCAGCTGGACCTGGGGATTCTTGTTTCACCCATGTGGATTACTCGGCCAGTCCAGCATAGCTGGGCCTGGGGATTCTTGTTTCACCCATGTGGATTACACGGCCAGTCCAGTGTAGCTGGGCCTGGGGATTCTTGTTTCACCCATGTGGATTACACTGCCAGTCCAGTGTAGCTGGGCCTGGGGATTCTTGTTTCACCCATGTGGATTACACGGCCGGTCCAGTGTAGCTGGGCCTGGGGATTCTTGTTTCACCCATGTGGATTACACGGCCGGTCCAGTGTAGCTGGGCCTGGGGATTCTTGTTTCACCCATGTGGATTACACGGCCGGTCCAGTGTAGCTGGGCCTGGGGATTCTTGTTTCACCCATGTGGATTACATGGCCGGTCCAGTGTAGCTGGGCCTGGGGATTCTTGTTTCACCCGTGTGGATTACACGGCCGGTCCAGTGTAGCTGTGCATGGGGATTCTTGTTTCACCCGTGTGGATTACACGGCCGGTCCAGTGTAGCTGGGC
The DNA here is from genome assembly GCF_030144855.1 of Hypanus sabinus. Taxonomy (NCBI): domain Eukaryota; kingdom Metazoa; phylum Chordata; class Chondrichthyes; order Myliobatiformes; family Dasyatidae; genus Hypanus; species Hypanus sabinus. Next base: position 7,532,688 of record NC_082709.1, read on the forward strand.
CTGGGGGATCTGTGTTTCACCCATGTGGATTACACAGCCAGTCCAGTGTAGTTGGGCCTGGGGGAGCTGTGTTTCACCCATGTGGACTACATGGCTGGTCCAGTGTAGCTTGGCCTGGGGTATTATTGTTTCACCCATGTGGATTACAGGGCCGGTCCAGTGTAGCTGGGCCTGGGGATTCTTGTTTCACCCATGTGGATTACACAGCCGGTCCAGTGTAGCTGGGCCTGGGGGATTCTTGTTTCACCCATGTGGATTACATGGCCAGTCCAGTGTAGCTGGGCCTGGGGATTCTTGTTTCACCCATGTGGATTACACGGCCAGTCCAGTGTAGCTGGGCTGGGGGATTCTTATTTCACCCATGTGGATTACACGGCCGGTCCAGTGTAGCTGGGCCTGGGGATTCTTGTTTCACCCATGTGGATTGAACAGCCGGTCCAGTGTAGCTGGGCCTGGGGATTCTTGTTTCACCCGTGTGGATTACACGGCCGGTCCAGCATAGCTGGGCCTGGGGATTCTTGTTTCACCCATGTGGATTACACGGCCAGTCCAGTGTAGCTGGGCCTGGGGATTCTTGTTTCACCCATGTGGATTACACTGCCAGTCCAGTGTAGCTGGGCCTGGGGATTCTTGTTTCACCCATGTGGATTACACGGCCGGTCCAGTGTAGCTGGGCCTGGGGATTCTTGTTTCACCCATGTGGATTACACGGCCGGTCCAGTGTAGCTGGGCCTGGGGATTCTTGTTTCACCCATGTGGATTACACGGCCGGTCCAGTGTAGCTGGGCCTGGGGATTCTTGTTTCACCCATGTGGATTACATGGCCGGTCCAGTGTAGCTGGGCCTGGGGATTCTTGTTTCACCCGTGTGGATTACACGGCCGGTCCAGTGTAGCTGTGCATGGGGATTCTTGTTTCACCCGTGTGGATTACACGGCCGGTCCAGTGTAGCTGGGCCTGGGGGATCTGTGTTTCACCCATGTGGATTACACAGCCAGTCCAGTGTAGTTGGGCCTGGGGGAGCTGTGTTTCACCCATGTGGACTACATGGCTGGTCCAGTGTAGCTTGGCCTGGGGTATTATTGTTTCACCCATGTGGATTACAGGGCCGGTCCAGTGTAGCTGGGCCTGGGGATTCTTGTTTCACCCATGTGGATTACACGGCCGGTCCAGTGTAGCTGGGCCTGGGGGATTCTTGTTTCACCCATGTGGATTACATGGCCAGTCCAGTGTAGCTGGGCCTGGGGATTCTTGTTTCACCCATGTGGATTACACGGCCAGTCCAGTGTAGCTGGGCTGGGGGATTCTTATTTCACCCATGTGGATTACACGGCCGGTCCAGTGTAGCTGGGCCTGGGGATTCTTGTTTCACCCATGTGGATTGAACAGCCGGTCCAGTGTAGCTGGGCCTGGGGATTCTTGTTTCACCCATGTGGATTACACGGCCGGTCCAGTGTAGCTGGGCCTGGGGATTCTTGTTTCACCCATGTGGATTACATGGCCAGTCCAGTGTAGCTGGGCCTGGGGATTCTTGTTTCACCCATGTGGATTACACGGTCAGTCCAGTGTAGCTGGGCCTGGGGATTCTTGTTTCACCCATGTGGATTACACTGCCAGTCCAGTGTAGCTGGGCCTGGGGATTCTTGTTTCACCCATGTGGATTACACGGCCGGTCCAGTGTAGCTGGGCCTGGGGATCCTTGTTTCACCCATGTGGATTACACGGCCGGTCCAGTGTAGCTGGGCCTGGGGATCCTTGTTTCACCCATGTGGATTACACGGCCGGTCCAGTGTAGCTGGGCCTGGGGATTCTTGTTTCACCCATGTGGATTACACGGCCGGTCCAGTGTGGCTGGGCCTGGGGATTCTTGTTTCACCCGTGTGGATTACACGGTCAGTCCAGTGTAGCTGGGCCTGGGGATTCTTGTTTCACCCATGTGGATTACATGGCCAGTCCAGTGTAGCTGGGCCTGGGGATTCTTGTTTCACCCATGTGGATTACACGGCCAGTCCAGTGTAGCTGGGCTGGGGGATTCTTATTTCACCCATGTGGATTACACGGCCGGTCCAGTGTAGCTGGGCCTGGGGATTCTTGTTTCACCCGTGTGGATTACACGGCCGGTCCAGTGTAGCTGGGCCTGGGGATTCTTGTTTCACCCATGTGGATTACACGGCCAGTCCAGTGTAGCTGGGCCTGGGGATTCTTGTTTCACCCATGTGGATTACACGGCCGGTCCAGTGTAGCTGGGCCTGGGGATTCTTGTTTCACCCATGTGGATTACACGGCCAGTCCAGTGTAGTTGGGCCTGGGGGAGCTGTGTTTCTCCCATGTGGACTACATGGCTGGTCCAGTGTAGCTTGGCCTGGGGTATTATTGTTTCACCCATGTGGATTACAGGGCCGGTCCAGTGTAGCTGGGCCTGGGGATTCTTGTTTCACCCGTGTGGATTACACGGCCAGTCCAGTGTAGCTGGTCCTGGGGATTCTTGTTTCACCCGTGTGGATTACACTGCCAGTCCAGTGTAGCTGGTCCTGGGGATTCTTGTTTCACCCGTGTGGATTACACTGCCAGTCCAGTGTAGCTGGGCCTGGGGATTCTTGTTTCACCCATGTGGATTACACTGCCAGTCCAGTGTCGCTGGGCCTGGGGATTCTTGTTTCACCCATGTGGATGTGGTGAACTATGTGCCTGTCGGGACACGCCCCTGCTGACTGCTCCTGTGGCTCCTCCCACAGGCCCCTGTATAAAGGAGACCTGCGGCCTGACGCTCGGCCTCAGTCTCCAAGACCTTGTATGATAGACATTCACTCCTGGTTCCTTCTTCCAGTCAATAAAAGCCGATATCTCGCCTACGTCTCAGTGTGAGTTATTGATGGTGCATCAATTTTATTGACTGGAAGTTTTAAAACATGGAACCCGTTTTGCCTCCGGACCGGTTGGATTTGGACCCTCAAGACCCTGACGCAGCTCTCGCTTTTGAACACTGGCTTGCATGCTTCCAATCGTACTTGGCGAAGCTTCGTGCGACTGAACCCGCCGTTATGCACAGAATCCTACTCTCGAGGGTCTCCTCCAAAGTTTACTCCTTTATCCGGGACCTGCCGACCTACGAAGGGGCACTGGACGCCCTCAAACCTGCGGCCGGTGAACACCGTCTACGCAAGACATCGCTTAGCTACCCGGCAACAGTGGCCTGGCGAATCGTGCGCTGAGTTTCTCCGAGCACTACAGACACTCGTCCGAGCTTGCGACTGCAAGACGCTCACGGCAGAACAGCATGCGGAGCTGCTGGTGCGAGACGCTTTTGTGACGGGACTGAGGTCAGTGTACATGCGCCAGCGGCTGCTGGAGAACTCAGATCTTACCTTAAGCTCGGCGATAGAGACGGCCAACGCTCTAGAAGCTGCGCGGCATAACGCCGACGCTGTTCAGTTGCGCGATTCCCTGCCGGTTCCGTGGACTCCTCAGACCCCGCCACCGCCGGCTCCCGGGAGCGAATTCGCCAACGCCGCCGCCAGTCGCGATTCCATGCGCTCCCCGACCCAGACCACGGCTGTGGCCCGTCAGAAACTCGTGCTTTGTTATTTCTGTGGCCAAAAGAAACATCCTCGACAACGCTGTCCAGCGCGAGAAGCGACCTGCTCCAGCTGCGGAAAGCGGGGCCACTTCGCCAAGGTCTGTAAGTCTCAACCTCGAGCGGAGTGCAGCGCTGCGGGTGAGACGTGGGGGCCGCCATCTTGCATGCCGGGATGTGGGCGGCCATCTTTGTCGACGTCAGCACGCCCCGCCCCCGACCCTCGGATGCTGACCGGGTACCCCGACGGCGATCCAACTCTGGCCACTGTGACTCTCGACCAAAGCGCCCCACACCAGCTTGCAAGGTCCATGATGGACATCCAGGTGGAGGGGCATTGGACTGGATGTCTGTTTGACACGGGCAGCACTGGGAGTTTTATTCACCCGGACACAGTGCAACGCTGCGGACTCGCAACGCGGCCGGTCAGTCGGAGGTTCCATTTGGCTTCTGGGTCGCAGTCCACAGACATCCGGGCGGGTTGTGTAGCGACTTTGGTGGTGCAAGGCACAGAATATCGGAACTTTGAACTGCTGGTCATGCCTAATCTGTGCGCACCTGTGCTATTGGGGCTGGACTTCCAGAGCCATCTCGAAAGTGTGACTATGGTATATGACGGGCCCCTCCCACCACTCACTGTCAAGAATCCTCAGTTTTGTGGGACTTCTTCACATACCCCGCTTCTGACCACACACACACACGCACACACACATCCCATCCAGAACCAGGCCAACAGCTGCGCTACCGACACTTGCAGCCTCTCCACTCTCAAGGTCCCTCCCCCACCGCTGTTCGCCAACCTGACCCCCGACTGTAAACCTGTGGCAACCAAAAGCAGGAGGTACAGCGCGGGGGACTGGGCCTTCATTCAGTAAGAGGTGCAGCGGCTGCTCAGGGAGGGGATCATTGAGCCAAGCTCAAGCCCTTGGAGGGCCCAGGTAGTTGTTGTTCGGACTGGGCAGAAAGATAGGATGGTGGTGGACTATAGTCAGACCATCAATAGGTTTACACAGCTTGACGCGTACCCCCTACCCCGCATCGCGGATATGGTCAACCAGATTGCTCAGTATAAGGTGTACTCGACAATAGATCTAAAATCCGCTTATCACCAGCTCCCCATCTGCCCAGAGGACCGCCCCTACACCGCCTTCGAGGCGGGCGGCAGGCTCTATCACTTCCTGCGCGTCCCTTTCGGTGTCACGAATGGTGTCTCTGTCTTCCAGAGGGAAATGGACCGGATGGTGGACCAGTACCAACTGCAGGCCACATTTCCCTATCTGGATAACATCACCATCTGTGGTCACGACAGGCCAGATCACGACGCCAACCTCCAACGATTTCTCCAAGTGGCCGCAGCTCTGAACCTTACTTATAACAGGGACAAGTGTGTTTTTGGTACCACCCGCCTTGCTATACTTGGGTATGTCATGGAAAACGGGGTTATTGGGCCTGATCCCGAACGTATGCGCCCCCTGTTAGAGCTCCCTCTTCCCACCACTCTCAAGGCCCTCAGACGGTGCCTGGGTTTTTTTTCCTATTACGCCCAATGGGTCCCCCATTACGCAGACAAGGCTCGCCCCCTGGTCAAGTCTACCTCATTTCCCCTCTCTGCTGAGGCCTGCGCGGCCTTCAACTGCATTAAAGCGGACATTGCCAAAGCTACGATGCATGCAGTGGACGAGACCGCTCCCTTCCAAGTGGAGTGTGATGCCTCCGATTTCGCTCTGGCTGCTACCCTCAATCAGGAAGGCAGGCCAGTAGCATTCTTTTCTCGCACCCTCCAAGGCTCCGAAATTCGGCACTCCGCGGTGGAGAAAGAAGCCCAGGCCATAGTGGAGGCTGTTAGGCACTGGAGGCACTATCTTGCTGGCAAAAGATTCACCGTGCTGACCGACCAGCGCTCGGTTGCGTTCCTGTTCAGCAACCAACAGCGGGGCAAGATCAAAAATGATAAGATTTTGCGGTGGAGGATAGAACTCTCCACCTACTCCTATGATATCCTGTACCGGCCTGGCAGACTCAATGAGCCCCCTGATGCCCTATCCCGGGGAACATGTGCTAGCACACAGCTCGACCAGCTGTATGCCCTTCATGCACAACTTTGCCATCCGGGGGTCACCCGATTTTACCATTTTGTGAAAGCTCGGAACCTGCCGTACTCCCTGGAGGACATCAGGACGATGACCAGGGACTGCCAAATTTGCGCCGAGTGCAAACCGCACTTCTACCGTCCTGACACGGCACAACTTGTCAAGGCCACCCGCCCTTTTGAACGCCTGAGTGTTGACTTTAAGGGCCCCCTTCCCTCCACTGACCGCAATGTCTATTTTCTCAGTGTTATTGACGAGTTCTCATGGTTCCCCTTTGCCATCCCCTGCCCCGACACCACTGCCACGTCCGTCATAAAAGCCCTGCGCCAGCTCTTCACTCTGTTCGGGTATCCCTGCTATATCCACAGTGATAGAGGGTCCTCCTTTATGAGTGAGGAGCTGCGCCAGTACTTGCTAGCTAGGGGCATTGCTACCAGTCGGACCACGAGTTATAATCCCCGGGGTAATGGCCAGGTGGAGCGGGAGAATGCCACAGTGTGGAAGGCCACACTTTTAGCCCTTAAGTCAAAAGGGTTGCCGGTCTCTCGATGGCAGGAGGTCCTCCCTGAGGCACTGCACTCTATCCGCTCTCTGTTATGTACGTCCACCAATGCCACCCCTCACGAACGCCTATTCTCTTTTCCCAGGAAGTCTGTCACTGGGACCACCCTACCAGTTTGGCTGACGTCCCCGGGGCCAGTGCTGCTCCGGAAACATGTGAGGAGCAATAAATACTCCCCGCTGGTCGAGAGGGTTCACCTTCTACATGCGAACCCCCAGTATGTTTACGTGGTCTTACCTGATGGGCGGGAGGACACGGTCTCCATCCGCGACCTGGCACCCGCAGGTGCAGCAGACCACTACCCTGAAGGCTCTCCGGTGATTGTGAACCCTGCACCAGAGGTGACACCGTACTCACCAGGCCCTACACAGACTCCTCACGACACTTGTATACCGGGCGTTTCGTACGCATTTATACCAGGCGCCTCGCACATGCGTGAGGGATCACCGGCGCCTAGTGGGCAAGAACACGCGCAACCCCCGTCCCCTGTGCAATCGCCAATGTTGCCGGCATCTATGCGGTCACAGCCGGTGCTACGTAGATCGCAGCGACAGATTCGACCACCTGATCGGCTTGACTTGTAAGAACCTTCGCCACATGAGGACGTTTTCAAACGAAGGGGGGGTGAATGTGGTGAACTATGTGCCTGTCGGGACACGCCCCTGCTGACTGCTCCTGTGGCTCCTCCCACAGGCCCCTGTATAAAGGAGACCTGCGGCCTGACGCTCGGCCTCAGTCTTCAAGACCTTGTATGATAGACACTCACTCCTGGTTCCTTCTTCCAGTCAATAAAAGCCGATATCTCGCATGTGGATTACACGGCCGGTCCAGCGTAGCTGGGCCTGGGGATTCTTGTTTCACCCATGTGGATTACACGGCCGGTCCAGCGTAGCTGGGCCTGGGGATTCTTGTTTCACCCATGTGGATTACACTGCCAGTCCAGTGTAGCTGGGCCTGGGGATTCTTGTTTCACCCATGTGGATCACACGGCCAGTCCAGTGTAGCTGGGCCTGGGGATTCTTGTTTCACCCATGTGGATCACACGGCCAGTCCAGTGTAGCTGGGCCTGGGGATTCTTGTTTCACCCATGTGGATCACACGGCCAGTCCAGTGTAGCTGGGCCTGGGGATTCTTGTTTCACCCATGTGGATCACACGGCCAGTCCAGTGTAGCTGGGCCTGGGGATTCTTGTTTCACCCATGTGGATTACATGGCCAGTCCAGTGTAGCTGGGCCTGGGGATTCTTGTTTCACCCATGTGGATCACACGGCCAGTCCAGTGTAGCTGGGCCTGGGGATTCTTGTTTCACCCATGTGGATTACACGGCCAGTCCAGTGTAGCTGGTCCTGGGGATTCTTGTTTCACCCATGTGGATTACACGGCCAGTCCAGTGTAGCTGGGCCTGGGGATTCTTGTTTCACCCATGTGGATTACACGGCCAGTCCAGTGTAGCTGGTCCTGGGGATTCTTGTTTCACCCATGTGGATTACACGGCCAGTCCAGTGTAGCTGGTCCTGGGGATTCTTGTTTCACCCATGTGGATTACACGGCCAGTCCAGTGTAGCTGGGCCTGGGGATTCTTGTTTCACCCATGTGGATTACACGGCCGTTCCAGTGTAGCTGGTCCTGGGGATTCTTGTTTCACCCATGTGGATTACACGGCCAGTCCAGTGTAGCTGGGCTGGGGGATTCCTGTTTCACCCATGTGGATTACACGGCCAGTCCAGTGCAGCTGGGCCTGGGGGATTCTTGTTTCACCCATGTGGATTACACGGCCAGTCCAGTGTAGCTGGGCCTGGGGATTCTTGTTTCACCCATGTGGATTACACGGCCAGTCCAGTGTAGCTGGGCCTGGGGATTCTTGTTTCACCCATGTGGATTACATGGCCAGTCCAGTGTAGCTGGGCCTGGGGATTCCTGTTTCACCCATGTGGATTACACGGCCAGTCCAGTGTAGCTGGGTCTGGGGATCCTTGTTTCACCCATGTGGATTACACGGCCGGTCCGGTGTAGCTGGGCCTGGGGGAGTCTTTCCTCAATGCTTATGCTGTTGGCTCTGTCAAAGACTTCCTGGTTGGTGATTCGGTCCTGCCATCGAATCCTCATGATCCACCGCAGACAGCACATGTGAAACTGCTCCAGCTGTTCGATGTGCCTGCGGTACAAGGTCCCCAGGTTTTGCAGCCGTACAGGAGAGAGGTGAGGACCACAACGTTGTACACCTTCAGCTTGGTTGAAAGCTGAATGTCCTTGTGGTCCAGAACTTTGACAAGGAGTTTCCTGAGTGCCTGGCTGGCTTTCTGGATCCTTGCTATGATCTCTTTGTCAAGGGATGCGTCGCTGGAGATGGTGCTTCCTAGATACTTGAAGCTCTCCACAATCTTCAGGACAGTGCCGTCGATGGTGATGCATGGCTGAGGAGGGTGACTGTTTGGTGCAGGTTGTAGGAGAACTTCTGTCTTACCCAGGCTGATTGTCAGGCTGAACAGCTTTGAGGCGGCAGAGAACTTGTCGACAATCGTCTGCAGGTGGTTCTCCTGGTGGGCCATGAGGGCACAGTCATCAGCAAACAGGGCTTCAGTGCTGAGTCTCCTCATCGTTTTGCTCTTTGCAGCAAGGCGTCTCAGGTCAAACATCGATCAGTCTAGGTGATATCTTATGTAAATACCCAGGTCTAGGTCCTTAACAGCAAGCTCCAGTATTTGGGTGAAGAAGAGGTTGAAGATCACTGGTGCTGGAATGCACCCCTGCTTCACGTTACTTGAGATGTTGAAAGTCTCAGATGGGGAACCATCTGAGAACACTTCTCCTGTCATGCCATCGTGGAGCAGGTTGATGAGTGTAGTGAATTTTGTGGGCAGCCAAACTTTCTAAGGCCTGTTCCTCTGGTTGCCCTGGCTTGGAGTTCCCCTCGTTAAAGACCAGTTCTTCGAGTAAGTCTGGCAGTCACCCTGGACCTAGTTCCCTTCTATCCCTTACTTCCGTCGGGCAAGCCTGGCCGGGCTGCCGTTGCCCAGTGGGGGACTCTGCCCATTTCCATTCCTCGCTGCCAACAGGGTGTGCCCCGCGACCTACCCAGGTGCCCCGCTCAGGCCCCCGTGTTCCAGCCTGAGAGGTCCAGGCCCTGCCCAGGAGTTACGTGGCCTGCACAGTGAACTCCTAGTCCCTGCCTGAACTCCGGGATCCTGCCTTGCCTGAACTCTAAGACTCTCCCGGAACCCCGGAATCACCTTGAACGTCACGTCCCTCACACACACCACTGTCACCACATCTTGTCTATTGTTTAGTTGTTCCTGTCCTGCCCCTAGTACTTCAGTGCCTGCGTCCTGCGCTTGGGTCCAGCCTCCTGTCCCCTTATGACAAACAGGGGTTTTGATCTGCCTTTCTAGCAATCCTACGAGCAGTTCTCTCGGAAAGTTTTCTTGGTCTTCCAGACCTCAACTTGACTTCCACCATTCCTGTTAACTGCCATTTCTTAATTACATTAAGAACTGAGGAAATGGCTACCTGAAAATGCTTTGCTATCTTCTTATAGCCTTCTCCTGCTTTGTGGGCATCATTTATTTTAATTTTCAGAGTGCTAGACAGCTGCTTAGAGGAGCCCATGGCTGCTGATTGTTGGGACAAGGTTTGAGGAGTTAGGATATTTATAAAGCTTTGAAATTTGCATCACCTGGCCTTTTCTAACAATGACTGTGAACAAGCCATAGCCCTAAAAAGCTAATTAAGGTCTGAGACCTTGGTAAAAGTTATCTGAGAGCTCAAATCTCTTGAGGTGCCCAAACCATTGCATGGTGCTCCATTCCTTTTTTCACTCTAGAATTGTACAAAACAAAAATAATACACTAATCTTGCTTAAAATGTGGAAAAGAATGTTTCATCTTTAACTTCATGACTTTTGGAGATCAGTTCATCTTCTACTCCCTTAACTATTCACATTAACAGAAATTTTGACCAGGGGTGCCCAAACTTTTGCATGCCACTGTATTTATCTGCCTGTCTAGCTATCTGTCTATCTATCTATCTATCTATCTATCTATCTATCTATCTATCTATCCATCTATCTATCTATCTATCTATCTATCTATCTATCTATCTATCTATCTATCTGTCTATCTAAAGTGATGGAGTAAGATTTGCAGGGTATAAAATACTCAGGTCACTTCTTCATTATTCATCTTTAGAGATTTTGCAGGAAGCATGAGGTTAAATCAAAAACAAAATCAATTTCTTTATTTTTAATTTAGAAAAGCATTGTTGACTCATTCCCAGTTGAGGACATGGTTAACATAAGATTTATGTACTAACACTGGTTTGCTCACATCCATCATTTCAGAGAACAATCCACAATTTGGTGAAAGGTTCATTCGTATTAGCATTTCCTAACATTCATCCAAAATGCTGTGTAAAAGTGTTGACCTTTAAGCTGCCTCTACAGGGATTTTCCATCCACTGAAATATCATGAGTGCCAATTAAAAAGAAAAGGAGAATTGCAGTATTTGACTTAATTAGTGCTGCTAATGACAGAATTGAGACCATTAATATTTACTGATAAATTTATTAATCTAAATATTTTATCCCTTCTACACACACTCTGGCAAAATAAGTTACAATTAATGATGTGGTATCAATTATACAAACTCATACTGAGTGGGCGTGGGTGTGTAAATTGGAGAGCATGCATTTAGATCACAGCATATGATTAATCCTCATATGTTTGATCTAGCACAGGCCACACATGAAGATTGTACTGCTTGTTTGCTATAAAGATTTTGGTGATTAGCCAGCACTAAATGCACTACCTTTAAAAATTAAAGCCAGCCTGCACCTCGCAAAGGTCAATGTATACTATGGAAGCAGCATCAAGCAGAATAGAAAAGAACTTTATTGTCTTTGCTCAAGACTCACAGTGCTACTCCAGTCCATGCAAACAGATATTTACAATGTATGCAGTACAGCTTAATCTTTTAAAACTCCTATATTTATATGCAGCTCTAGAGTAGAAAACAAAATACACAGTTCAAAGTAAATTTATTATCATAGTAGAGATATGTCACCATATACAGCCCTGAGATTAATTTTCTTGTGGACATATTCAGTAAATGCAGAAATCATAATAGAATCAATGAAAGATTGCATCCCAACAGGACTGACGAGAAACCATTAGGCAAAAGACAACAAACTGTGCAAATACTGTAGAACAGAAAAAAAGGAAACAAACAAATAAATAAATAAATGCATACATACATATATATATATATATACATATAAAAGCTATAAATATCAAGGTCCTGACATGAAGAATCCTTGAAAGTAAATTCATTGTTTGTGGGAAGAGCTCAGTGATGGGCAAGTGAAACTGAGCAAAGTTACCCCATTGGTTCAAGAGCCTGACAGTTGAGGGGCAATAACTTTTCCTGAGTGTGGCATCTATTTGGAAGCCTTAGACAATGATATAGAGAAGAGGAAGATTTTGTGTATTTATAGGGATCAAAGAGTCTATGCAGAACTAAGCTTAGAGCCTAAGGAGAGGGGAGAATGTGGAGGTAAGTGTAGCATATGCAGCTCCAAAACAATGGAGGCAGAGGTAATAAGTTCTATTGTCTAACCTATGTGATCAAGCTGAGGGAATGTATCTCTAAATGTTATGTGTCACCCAGTCAATCACTGCCCTCAGATCTCTTACAGCTTACATGGCTACTTCCACCTGACATGGCTAGCAGAGAGAAGCATGTCACAAACAACCAGATGTAACTCCTTTACACATAGAGTACTGTGCAAATGTCTCAGGCAGCCTACCTGTATATATGTGCCTAAGACCTTTACACAGAACTGTAGTAAATTTATGTATTGCAATGTACTGCTGCCACAAAGAAAAACAAATTTCATGACATATGTGAGTGATGATAAACCTGATTCTGATATGGGTCTCTATTGTCGACTGAGAGTGGAAAGGGGCAGGGAGAGGGGAGTCACGGTTGGGAAAATGGGAAGGAAGCAGAAAGCACCAGACAGACATTCTGTAATAATCAATAAACCAATTGATTGGAATCAAATTACCTTGGCTGGTTTCTCAGGGCTGGTGCACCCACACCATCCCCCCACCCTGACACTCCTTCTCTGTCACCTGTCTGACACCCTTCGCACAACACTCCACCCTCACCATTCCCAACATCATTTGCTTCCACCATATTTACAAACTCACTCTCCATTCCGTATTGACAAATACAGTACTGTGCAGAAGTCTTAGGCACCTTAGCTATCCATCTATATGTATACGTGCCTAAGACTTGCACAGGAATGTACGTGTTCCTATTGTTGTGTACCTGTGGTGAACTACATATACCTGTCTGGAAACACCCCCCGCTGACTGCTCCTGTGGCTCCTCCCACAGACCCCTGTATAAAGGCGATCGAGGCCTGAGCCCGGCCTCTCAGTCTCCAGGATGTTGTATGGTGGTCACTCACTGCTTGTTCCTTCTTCCAGTCAATAAAAGTCGATGTCTCGCCTTTACGTCTCAGAGTGAGTTATTGATGGTGCATCAGTACTTGATTTATAAAGTGTGGTAAACTATGTATGCCTGTCTGGACATGCCCCTCTGCTGACTGCTCCTGTGGCTCCTCCCACAGACCCCGGTATAAAGGCGATTGGGGCACTGCTCCCCCCTCAGTCTTCGACACGTCGTGCTCCCTTTTTGCTGTTAATAAAAGCCTATCGTTCACTTCCTGTCTCCTAGAGTTATTGATGGTGCATCACAAACTACAGACCATGTAAAAATATCCCTCTCACTGAACTGAACCATCCACCATCCATCTTCTTGTGGTGAACTACATATACCTGTCTGGACACGCCCCCCCCCCCCCCCCGCTGACTGCTCCTGTGGCTCCTCCCACAGACCCCGGTATAAAGGCGATTGAGGCCTGAGCCCGGCCTCTCAGTCTCCAGGATGTAGTATGGTGGTCAACTACTGCTTGTTCTTTCTTCCAGTCAATAAAAGCCGATATCTCAACTTCACATCTCAAAGAGAATTATTGACGGTGCATCAATTCTACACTTCATCTCCCTGCCAGTCCTCATCATCCTCTCTCCATACACGACTCTTGTGCTCACAGAGGGAAGTTACTCTGAATCTCATAACAGACTGGTTAGACCACAACTAGTGTAATGAAGCCAATTCTGAGCATCCAGATTTAGAATAGATATAAAGCCCTTAGAAAGCAGCAGAAGTGACTTACTAAACTAATTCCGGGGATGAAAAATTTCAATGATAATTTTAGGTTGGATTTGGCTTTTTCTTTCCTCCTTGGAACAAAGAAGACCGAGAGGAGATTTGATGGAGGTATGAAGATCTTAACTGAATTAGATAGGGGTTCTGCTCCCATTAGCACATATATGTGTTGATTTGACCACAGCATCTGCAGTATACTTTGTGCTTCTCATCAGCTGTTGTGTTCACTCACCTAAAACTACTGATGAGACTGGAAGTGATACATTAAAACAAGCTGGAATTCAAAATAACCCTTTATTCAGTGAACTCCTCCATTGTCATTGCTGTTTCTATAACAAGTTTTTTGACCAGTCAGGATTGTTACACCTGAGCTGAACCCCCAGACCTGGAAGACTCTTAGTCTGACCTCTACACTTCGACCGCTTTGGCATCAGTGACCCTACCAAAATGCAAAGCACAAGGCCCTGACTCCAGGCGACATTGCTCTCTGGGGTCATTGAGGCACGCAAGCCTCCAAACCATTTGACAAATCTGTAATCATCTTCAAAGATGTAAATGTTTACACCAGAACAATTGAGTCCTAGATTGGGACAACGACCAATCAGCGAAAGTCAGCCTGGGATTGGTTGCAATTTACCACTAGGTGCTGATTGTTTTGATTTTCTGTAACATTAGCTAATGATTCAAATGTGACAGAGAACATCTTAGGGCAAAAGCTGTAAGTAGAACAGGACTTTAAACAATTCAGCAAAGGAGCAGTCCCTTCCATCCACAGTGTCTGTGCTAAACACTATGTTGCATGCAGAGTCTTTCTAAAAGGCCTCATCAATACCACTGTCTTTTCTGCTTTCATCACTTGCCCAGAAGCTCTGTCTAGGCACTTAACATTCTCTGTATAAAAACCTGGCCCGCATATCTCCTGTACACTTTCCCCCATTCACCTTACTTGGGATGACAGCAGAAGCTCTTATACTTGCAGTAGTTATGGTCAATGCTGGAAACACTCAATAGGTCAGGCAGCACCTGAACAAAGAGAAGCAGAAGTAATGTTTCAGATCAAAGACCCTTTGTCAGAAACAGGAGTAGATCACTGTTCTTGAATTCCAGCGTTCCTCTAGACCTACTCTATCCACTAATTCAGCTCTGGAAATTTCAAAAGGGAATTCAATGAGTTCTTGAGAGAGAATTATTTACAGGGCAGTGAGGGAAGTATACAGACTGACTGCATTACTCTATGATCTGTCAGATATCTTACTCCTGTGCAATAATGTCATGGTCTTGACTGAACTGCGGCAGGCATCCAATTGGCCACTGGGCCAGATTGAAAAGACCAGGGGGTCGGGGCACTGTTCTGTTCACTGCTCGGTGAGGTTTTCTATCTCTGCACTGAACTTAGGCTATGACCCGCAACTTTCGTGAACTTCAGTTCTGAATGCTGGTTGCTTACTTTTGATGCTTGCACGGTGTGTTTTTTCCCTGCACATTGGGTGTTTGACAGTCTTGTTTGGTTTTAATGGGCTCTGTTTTGTGGCTACCCATAAGGAAACAGATCTCAAGGTTTATATAAAGTACCCATACTTTGATAATAAATGTAGTTTGAAGTTTGAACAATTCCCCAGAGTACAGTTAGCTGTTGCTGCTCCTTTCAGTCTCAGACTGCCAATTGTTGCCTGCCACATTCCTTCAAGGAAAGCCTGTACTTAAAGGCCTCGTGCTGAGCACTCAGTGCTCAATCATAGGAGTTCCATTTCTTGTACAATGGTTTGTGATTTTGCTTTAGGATTGTGTTTGTGTTGTCTGGGTTTAAGTTTGAGTCATATCTGTGTCAGGACGAGATGTGGAGATGTTTTCTCTGGTGGGAGTATCCAGAACTAGAGGGCACAGCCTGAAAATTGAGGGGTGACTCTTTAGAACGAAGGTAAGGAGGAAGGCTCTTTAGCCAGAGAGTAGTAAATCTGTGAAATGTTCTGCCACAGGCTGCAGTGGAGGCCAAGTCCATGTGTATATTTAAGGCAGAATTTGATTGTTTCCTGATCAGTCAGGACATAAAAGGATATGGTGAGAAAGCAGGTATATGGGTTGAGTGGGATCTGGGATCAGCCATGATGGAATGGTGGAGCAGACTTGATGGACTGAATCACCTAGAACTGCTCCTTTGTCTTATGGTTATCCATAGCTCTCTTGTTATACAATAGTAATCCTATAATTTTTTATGAGGCTGGTGACATTCATGTTCATATGTAGAAAGTTTGTCCACTGAAGAAAATCGATGTGCCAGAGGTGACATGCAGTCAGAAGAGAAGAAGGGAGCTCAAGCAATTGCTCAGCTGAGAGTGAGTTTGCACACGGCAAAGAACACAAATGATGGTTTGATCAAAAGTTGCCGAAATCTCCTACTCCAGCCTGTAAACAGCCAGAGGAACTGAAGCTCATAACCACCATCACCATCAATGCTGTTGGCTGAATGGTTGCATCTCTACCCCATGAGAGTCTGTGCACACTGACTGAAGGAAGTTTATCTCTAATACCAGATATGCAGTAAAAGTTATTTGGTGAATAAGAGACTCTCCATGGACAGCACCTTGACACAAAAATGTAGTGTAAGTTCTAGTGAATTGGAATGAATGCAGAACTCAGGAGCTGTCTGCACTGATGTTACAAACACTTGGATTTCTCCTGGTTTCCTTCGAGTTTTGGACTCCCCTAACCCGGAGAAAGTTTTTTTTTATTTGTTTACTTTCTTGTTAACACTATTCATTTTTTGTTTGTCTGCACATCAGGTATTTGATGGTTTTTTTAATAGGTTCTATTGGGTTTCTTTGGTTTGTGGCTGTCTATAAAGAGACAAATCTCAAGGTTGTGTACAGTATACATATTTTGATAAACGTACTTTGAACTATTCACCTTATCTAAGCTGCTCATAATTTTATAAACCACGGTAGGGTCATCCTTCCGCCTCCTAAGCTTTAGGTGAAAATAAATCCTAAATTAGCCAGCTGCTCCTTACAACCCATCTGGTAAATTCCTCATAATTTTTTTTACACATTTTCTCCAGTTTAGTGATATCCTTCCTGGAGCAGAGTGACTAGATCAGCACACTGTACTCCAGATGTACAGAAGTCTTGTACAACGATGAAGGTCTTTTACAGGTCCCCATGAACAAGCCCCATCATATCTTTAAATCCAGTCTTGCTTCTCATTTCTCATTAATGTTTTGGATTATGGCTGTAAACTGAAAGCATTAGTGAGGAAAAATGGAAGGTGGCTCAACTGGAACATGTATATCAGCCTGGTTTGCTCAATGTAGCCTCTGTAATCCTTTGTTTTCCTTCACTTGTGACCTCGCATTTATTAGTACATTACTATATATTTACTCAATATTGTCCCCCTCCCTCTTCCTAGCCGACCATCCAATAAAATTAGAATTTGCATTCTCAAATCCCAACAAGGTTCAGTCGAATTCAGAAGTCAAAAGTGCAAAGAGACTTGGGTCTACTAGTCAGTGGTTAACATGCCAGTTAAGTCGGTGGTGAGGAAGGCAAATTCAATGTTTGCATTCATTTTGAGAAAACTAGAATATAAAAGCACAGATGCTGAGGCTTTGTGAGGCATTGTTCAGAATGCACTTGGAGTATTTTGAACAGCTTTGGATTCGAAATCTAAGAAACGATGTGATGGCATTGGAGAAGGTCCAGAGTAGGTTCACAAGAATGACCCGAGGAATGAAGGGGTTAATGTATAAGGAGCGTTTGAGGGCTCTGGGCCTGTACTCGCTGGAGTTTAGAAGGAGGAGATCTCATTGAAATGTACAGAATATTGACAAGCTTAATAGAGTGGACAAGCTGAGAATAGTGGGAGAGGTTAGCACCAGAGGGCAGTCTCAGAATAGAAGGATTTCTCTTTAGAATAGAGATGAGAAGGAATTTCTTTAGCAGAGGGTGGTGAATATGTGAAATTCATTGTCTAATCCTGCCCTTAAGTCTTATGATCTTATGTTCTTTTGGTATATTTGTAATGCACACAATATCATACCTCCACAACTGTGTTTCTGTCTCAAATTCAATACTCCACACATTACTATAAAATGACTTATTCAGGTTTATTTTGTCATTTTGTCATTTTGTCATTATACTGCTGCCTCACATCATTTTATTCATTTTAGTACTGCAGATGTGGCCAGTATTCAGTGTATTGTTGATTGAATACAATCCTCCTGGTGAAGCCACTCCCACAATGTCATTGAGGAAAGGTTGAGAGGAGTTCTGCCTCAGTGACAATGAAGAAACAATTGCTTCTTGGGGGAAAAAGATGACGTACTTTCACCATTTCGGTGCTCCTTATACACCTCAGTTGGGTCACCCTTCAATCTTCTACGTTCCAGGAAACAAAGTTTAATAGCATCTTTATTGTTTCTGAATTTAACCAAATATATTCTGTCTTTGACCACTCCAGAACATCCACTATCTCCAAATGTGTAAGATCCCATTTGGAACTGCAGGGCCCGTCATTGCTCTTCTCCCTCGAACATCTACATGGAGCACCGTTGCAGTAAAAGCAGTATTCATTATTAGGAACCCCTCCCCCACCACCCCCAACCCAGACCATGCTCCCTTCTCACTGCTGCCATCAGGAAGCCTCAAGACTCACACCACCAAGTTCAGGAACAGGCTCTTATAGGCCTCAAACCAAAGGGGATAACTTCACTTGCCCAATTATTGAAATGTTCCAACAAGCTGTGGACTCCCTTTCAAAGACTCTTCATCTCGTTCTCAATATTTATTATTCTTTCTTTCTTTTTGTATTTACACAGTTTGTTCACTTCCACACTGGCTGAACACCCAAGCTGAGCGGTCTTTCATTGATTTTGTTTTGGTTATTAGTTTATAGATTTATTGAGTGTGCCTGCAAGAAAATGAACCTCAAGATTCTATGTGGTGACATATATGTACTTTGATCATAAATCAAAGCAACTAAGCTCAACGAACCAGTGTTTCTTGCAGGTCAGGGGTGGTGATTTAAAGCGAGAGCCTCACGAGCATTAGTCCATTGTGCGGGGCCTATCAGCTGCAGCAACTGAGCTGAACGAACTACAGGTTACGTTCCTGAGTCCGTCTTTAAGTCAGATTTGTACGGAAGTCAGAACAAGTACATCCGGTATTATTTAGCATCAGTTAGTCAAACGTTTGTCTTAGTATATAGTATATATTTTACCTTTCTATGCATATAAAACACTTAAGAAACATATGTATTCCAATAATTAAACCACTGCGTTGCTCAGTAACAATTGTAGCTTTCATCCGGGCAGCGCCTTTCGCATGCTCCATTATTCTCACTTTATCCGTTATCCTTTAAAATTGTTCCGATTGTTGACCGACTGTAGCCTAACACTTTTCCAATGACCGATGGTGTTTCACCTCTTTCCAAATGCTTTATTATTTCCACTTTATTTTCAATCGTGATCGCTTCCCGTCAATGGAACAGAAACACTGTCGGCGGCAGCTTCCAAGGTCCACTGGGTCCTAAGGACCACCGTATTGAGACCGGCTAAATGGGACAAGTGGGGGATTTAGGTACTTGATCATCCACAATATTCCGTGTGGGAATTTAAGCTGGAGGTGGCAGTGTTTTTTTTTACGAGGTCGAGTTGCCAGCTCGACATCAACCCAGCACGGGTGGTACGGAGTCACTAGATCGACATCAACCCGGCTTGGAAACGGTCTATCACTGGATCGAAGTCAAGAAACTCCATTCTCCAGCCCAGCGCTGATCTGACTGCGGGGAGCACGGGGGGGTGGGGGGGGAGGGGGGCGGGGTCAGGGTGAATCTTACTAAGAAAAATTTAAGCCAAATACAAAGTTAAACACTAAACACAGTGTCAACGGCAACGACTGAAAATGGCGGATGGCGTTCTCCTTCCTCGGTTCGTAAGTATGAGTTGTCTGTAAGTCGGATGTTCGTAACTAGGGACTACCTGTAAATAAAAGTACTGAAGGGATAGGCAGGGCTGCCAGTTGTCGGGTATAGAGTCTCTATAGGTTGAGTTAAGAAATGGCAAGGGTAAAAGGACCCTAATGGCAGGTGAATACAGACCTCCAAACAGCAGCCAGGATGTGGATTACAAATGACAGAAGGAGATAGAAAAGGCATATCGGAAGGGTAATATCACGATAATCGTTGGGCATTTTAACATGAAAGTGGATTTGGAAAACCAGACTAGTACTGGACCTCAAGAGAGAATTTGTAGAATGTTTAAGGGATGACTTTTCAGACAGCTTGTTGTCGAGCCCACTAGGGGATTGGCTGTGCTGGATTGGGTATTGTGCAGTGATCCGGAGGTGATAAGAGAGCTTAAGGTTAAGGAACCCTTAGGGAACAGTGATCACAATATGATCAAGTTCACTTTGAAATTTGAGAGGGAAAAAATAAAATCCAATGTGTCGGTATTTCAGTGGAATAAAGGGAATTACAATGGCATGTGAGGGGAACTGGCCGAAGTTGACTGGAAAGGGACATTTGCAGGAAGGACAGCAGAGCAGCAATGGCTGGAGTTTCTGCGAAGTGCAAGACAGATATATTCCAAGTAAGAAAAATTTTCAAAGGGAAGAAGGACACTACCATGGCTGACAAGTGGTCAGAGCCAAAGTAAAAGCAAAAGTGAAGGTATACAAGGAAGCCAAAGCTAGTGGGAAGATAGAGGATTAGTGAGCTTTTAAAAACTTGCAGAAGGAAGCTAAGGTCATTCAGAAGGAAAGGATGAATTATGACAGGAAGATGGCGACTAATATCAAAGAAAATACTAAAAGCTTTCTTAAGTATATAAAGGGTAAAAGAGAGTCAAGGGTAGATATAAGACCAATACAAAATGACGCTGGAGATATTGTAATAAAAGGTGCAGAGATGGCAGAGGAACTGAATGTGTATTTTGCATCAGTCTTCACAGTGGAAGACATCTGCAGTATACCAGACATTCAAGAGTGTCAGGGAAATGAAGTTTGTGCAGTGAAAATTACAACTGAGAAGGTGCTTAGGAAGTTTAATGGTCTGAGGGTGGATAAATCTCTTGGACCTGATGGCATGCACCCTTGGGAAGAAGCTGGAGAGATTGCGGAGGTGTTAACAATGATCTTTCAAGAATTGATAGATTCTGGCATTGTACTGGATAACTGGAAAGTTGCAAATGTTGCTCTGCTATTTAAGAAGGGTGGGAGGCAGCAGAAAGGAAACTATAGACCTGTTAGCCCGACATCAGTGGTTGGGAAGTTGTTGGAATCAATTGTTAGGGATCAGATTACAGAGTACCTGGAGGCACATGACAAGATAGGCCAAAGCCAGCATGGTTTCCTGAAACAAAATCCCTGCCTGACAAACCTACTGCAATTTTTTGAGGAAATTACAAGCTGGGTAGACAAAGGAGATGCAGTAGACATGGTGTGCTTGGATTTTAAGAAGTCCTTTACCAAGGTGCTGCACATGAGGCTGCTTAGCCAGTTACTAGCATGGGTGGAGCATTGGTTGATCGGCAGAAAACAGAGAGTGGGAATAAAGGGATCCTATTCTGGCTGGCTGCCGGTTACTAGTAGCATTCCACAGAGGTCGGTGTTGGAACCACTACTTTTGACGATGTATTTCAATGATATGGTCCACGGTATTAAGGGATTTGTGGCTAAATTTGCCAATGATACAATGGTAGGTGGAGGAGTGGGTAGTGTTGAAGAAACAGAGCCTGCAGAGAGACTTAGATAGTTCAGAGAAATGGGCAAAGCAGTGGCAACTGAAATACAATGTTGGAAAGTGTATGGTCATGCACTTTGGTGAAAGAAATAGACGGGCAGACTGTTATATAGATGGGGAGAGAATTGAAAGTGCAGAAATGCAAAGGGACTCGGGGGTCATGTGCAAGATGCCCTAAAGGTTAACCTGAAAGTAGTTTAAGGGTAAAGGGGAAATCTTTTAGGATCGAGATGAGGAAAAACTTCTTCACACAGAGAGTGGTGAATCTGTGGAATTCTCTGCCACAGGAAACAGTTGAGGCCGGTTCATTGGCTATATTTAAGAGGAAGTTAGATATGGCCCTTGTGGCTAAAGGGATCAGGGGGTATGGAAAGAAAACAGGTACAGGGTTCTGAGTTGGATGATCAGCCATGATCATACTGAATGGCAGTTCAGGCTTGAAGGGCCGAATGGCCTACTCCTGCACCTATTTTCTATGTTGAGTCGGTGTGAAGAAAGAGAATGCAATGTTGGCATTCATTTCTAGAGGTATAGAATATAAGAGCAGGGATGTGATGTTTAGGCTCTATAAGACATTTTATTAGACCACAGTTGGAGTATTGTGTGCAGTTTTGGGCTCCTTATTTTAGAAAGAATATACTGACATTGGAGAGGGTTCAGAGAAGATTCACGAGAATGATTCCAGGAATGAAAGGGTTACCATATGAGGAACATCTAGCAGCTCTTGGGCTGTATTCCCTGGAGTTCAGGAGAATGAGGGGGGATCTCATAGAAACATTCTGAATGTTAAAAGGCCTGAACAGATTAGATATGGCAAAGTTATTTCCCATGGTAGGTGATTCTAGGACAAGATGGCACGACTTCAGGATTGAAGGACGTCCTTTTAGAACTGAGATGTGGAGAAATTACTTTAGTCAGAGGGTGGTAAATCTATGGAATTTGTTGCCACGAGCGGCTGTGAAGGCCAAGTCATTGGGTGTATTGAAGGCAGAGATAGGTTCTTGATTAGCCAGGGTATCAAAGGGTATGGGGTAAAAGCAGGGGAATGGGGATGACTGGATGAAGTGGATCAGCCCATGATTGAATGGTGGAGCAGACTTCATGGGCCGAATGGCCCTCTTCTGCTCCTACATCTTATGGTTTTATTTACTTCGAACTTTATTTTTAACTTTTTGAACTATTTTTATTTACTTTGAACTTTGCTTCCTAGAAAATTTTATAATGTCGACAAAAATCGACACGAGTGAAATTACGTCTAACGTACGCTTTATTGACTTGACCAACAAATAGCGACATCATGTGTGTGTATATATACAGTATACACACACAATGACAAAACCCTGCCCCCAAAACGTAATGACATACGACGTAACATGTAACATATATGGTGAATTTAACCCTTAACAGTCTGGGTGAATTCTGCCCAATAAAATTAAGGACTCCCTACACACACCCTCCCACCCCTACACATCCCTCCCACCCCTAGCCCCAGAATTCATCCAAAGTCAAATGAGCAGGCGTATGCAAAACTCAGCCTAACCTTCTCCTGCCTTCACGGGCAGGTCCTGGGGAGAAAGAGCAGTCAATGTCAGAAGGCCTGGAGGTGGGAGGCCAGCCCCTCTGTGGGGGCTGTTCCACTACCGCTGGAGAGTCAGGTCCAAATGGGCAGGTTTGAGGCGATGCACAGAAACACTGTCTGGGATACCTCCAAAGTCCAGAGTCAAAAACTTAACCCCTGCTTTCAATATGCAGAACGGGCCATCATAAGGCCATCGCAGGGAGGCCTGATGTCCATCATGATGCACAAACACATATTCCACCTCCCATAGACCCAGCTACAGGTGAGACCGTGGCAGGCCATGCTGTGTTATGGGCACCGGAGCAAACGTTTTGGCACGTAAGAGCTGACCGCTGCTGTGAAGCAGTCCATGGGAGGAACTCTCCCAGGTCCCACAGAGGTTGCCCAAAAATGAGCTGCACAGAATAGGACTGAAGTTCCCCCTCCGGCCCAACATGACCCACGATAGTCTTTCCACCCAACAACCATCACTGAGGCATACACGGAAAGCTGCTTTCATAGAATGGTGGAAACGCTCGCACAGACCATTGGCCCGAGGGCGGTAAGCAATGGACCAGTGCAGTTTGACCCCCAGATTACGGGCAACTGCACACCACAGCTCTGATGTAAACTGACACCCTCAGTCTGAAGATACATCCAACAGGACGGTGAACCGAATGATCCATGAGCCAACAAAGGCTCACAAATGTTCCATGAGCCATCAAACACTCACGCCATCTCCATGGCTGAAATGGACAACAGCGGCATTGCCTCTGGCTAACGGGTGGTCCTATCAACGATGGTGAGGAGGTGAGTAAGCCCACAGGATGGGGGCAACAAGCCAACCAAATCCAGATTCACATGGTCAAAACACTGCTCAGGGACTGTGAAAAGAGCCGAAGGAGCCTTGGCATGTTGAAGCACCTTTGTGCATTGACACATCAAACAAGCACTTGCCCAGTCCCTGACGTCTTTGCCACACAAACTTTTCTATCACCAGTTCCTGCAATGCCCTCCGGCCCAGGTGAGAAAGTCTGTGGACCGCATCGGAAACGAGCTGCCGCCAACCTGCTGGCACAACCAGCCTGGGTCATCACACAGTAGTGAAAGTCCACTGTCATCGAAAGCAATGTCCGTCAATTTCAACCCTGTGTCTGCTGAATGCAACTCCTGTGCTCTTGGGTCCAAAACCTGGCCTGCTGCCATCTGAGCGTAGTCCATGGCCAAATGGACAGCACCAGTGAAGGACAGGGAAAGGTAGTCCACACAAGGTTACGCTTCCGTGCATCATGCTGGATGTCCATGGTGAACTCTGAAATAATAGAAAGATGACGCTGCTGTTGAGAAGGCCAAGGTTCCAGGACCTTAGCCATGGGAAATATTAGGGGCTTATGATCCACAGAAGTCAATCTAGGACCTCTAGGAGAAAATGAAAATGGCACACTGCCAAGTACAGGCAGAGAATCTCATGGTTGAATGTTCTGTACTTGCACTGGCAGGGGCAAAGCTGACGGCTAAAAGAGGCGAGAAGTTGCCAAAAGCCACTGACCAACTGCTCATGCACTACGCTGACTGCGCAATCCGATGCGGCTGTGGTGAGAGTGATTGGTGTGTCTAGGAGCGGGTGTGCCAGCAGCTTTGCTTCATGTCAGAGAATGCCTTGGACCTTTCGTCCATCCAGTCCATGACACGCTTGGCCCTTAATGTCCTCATAGAGGGGGCACGTGAGCTGAGCTGCTCTGAGGACAAATGGTGATAAATGTTCACTATGCCCAAAAGCCCCTGCAGGGCCTTAACGGTGACTGGCTGAGGGAAGTGCTTAATGGCTCCAACTTTAGCCAGCGGAGGGGAGGGACTGCTCCTATTGCACTGATGTGGTGTCCAAGTAAATTGACCACAGACGGTCCAAGCTGGTACTTCAGTGGGCTGATGATAAGACCATGCTGACTCGGGTGTTTGAAAAGGGTTCTCAAGTGTGAGAGATGTTTGTCCCTAGAAGGGCTGGTGAGCTGGCTACCAAATGACCTCTAGGTGAACAAACAGGAATGGCAAATCTCTGAGAACACTGTTCATGAGGCGCTGAAAATTCTGGGCTGCATTCTTCACCCTGAATGGCATTCGAAGGAACTCTAACAAGCCAAACACTGTGATAACAGCGGTTTTAGGAATGTCACTTGGGTGGACAGGTTCCTGGGGCTAACCAAGAACGCGGTCCCCCTTCAAGAAAATAATTTTCCCTGCCGGTCGGGCAGAGAAGTCCTAGAGTTGTGGGATCAGGTATCGGTCAGGCGTTGTGGCATAACAGAGGCAGTGACGCCACCTGCTCCCAGTTTTCCGGTGATGTGGAGAGGGAAGCCCATGGACTGCTGGACCTCCTGATGATACCCAGACACTCCATGGCGTCAGACCCACCCTTGGTGATGGCTAGCTTCTCTAGGTCGAGGCTCCTGGCGTGGGTGTGAAGGGGTGGACCAGTGGTAAGGATGTGGTGTTCTACCTCGTGTTTAGTGGTGGAGGAGGAGAAGGTGGGCTCGATCAGGTCTGGGAACTCGCTGAGGAGGCGGAAAGAGTGCTGGACCGCTCTGAAGTGCCAGTGGTGCTGAGTGCATTAGGGAGGGAGTAAAAGATCTCTGTATTGACGCCCCAGTTCCGGACACCAATGAGAAGGCCGTTAGCACTGAGGAAGTCAGCCTCCAACAAAGATGTAGACACTGCTGCCAACACAAACTTCCAGTGGAACTTTCGCCCACCAAAGCCAGATGACACTGCCATTTGCCATCCCGAGAGATGGTCAATATTCCCCAGTCCGTATGTCCAATTTAGACGCAGGTAGGACGCTCACCTGAATGCTGATACCACAGAGGAATTGGCACCCAGAAAAAGAGTCTATAATGAACAACAAACTGCCTGACCTGCCGACGCCCATAGCAGCTAATGGATGTCAGCCATTCTGTTTCCCAATTCCTTGAACCCGCAGGGTGGGTGGCACCTCTTAGCTCTCAGCCCAGACCTCGCATGTTAGAAGCACGGGGTAGGAGATGGTCGTTGAGCAATTGTCTCATGTTCAGGTGGCAAAGTCATCCAGCTGCATGATTGCACAGGCCCTCTTGGTAACGAAAATCACCTCGTCAACCTGTCTCGCTAGAGCCAGCCGCGCCTCACCTGGTAGTTGTTGCAGGAAAAGCTCTCTAAGGGTGAAACATGGCTGACGCCCACCAAAGGAGGGACAACATGTGGTCTATCTTTTCAAATCTTCTTATTATTATTATTCAAAATACACAGGTACATCGAAGTAACAACACTTACAATGCCTCAAAAAAAATTATCTTTAAGATTGAAAATTTTTGTGAATAAAAAAGAAACCCTACTAAGCAAGAAAAGTGAGAGAAAAAAAGAACCCATTGAGGGCACAACCCCGGAGCCAAGCGTGATATAGAAAGCTTCTAAAAAATAAACATCAAACCGCCAACATGTGGTCTATCAATGCCGGCCAGTGAGAGGAGCTCACTCGGAAAGTTCAGAAGTCTCTAGAAGGGGTTGCTTCAGAGTACCTGATTTCAGGGTGATTTTGTAGGACACTCATCACCCTGGTCACCGTAGAGCTGTCTAACACTGCGGTGATGCAGTAATATTGCGTATTGCCTTGAAAGATTCTCTACGCCACAAACTGGGCCTCTGTCTGAGCAAACCAAGCGGTGGCATGTTTCTCCCAGAATCCAGGGAGCTTCAGGAGTCCCTACAATACCTTGTTCTTCTTATTCTTGGCCTGTTTGTTGTTACGACTACAGAATCCAAATATCAAGTGGTTAACTTGACTCTATTTCTCCAACTGTGTCTAATAAAATCCTGTGCATTCATGTACCTTTCCTATAAAGCTCTCATTGACCTGCTTGCACACGCCCTTAACCTGGACTAGTATAAAGCCAATTAATTTAATGCCCTCGTTCAATCAATTATTCCCACTCTTTTCTGCTCTTTTTGCTCCCGTTTCAGTGTGCAGTTTTCTGCTCATTTTCCTACAAATTAGTTGTGTCCATCTAAGCAGTAATATAGTATTACTATTCTATATTACCATGCACTGTAGCATAGTGGTTAGGCCAATACTACAGGTGACCCAGGTTCAATTCCTGTCACTGTCTGTAAGGAATTTATAGGTTCTCCATGTAACCACGTGGGTTTCCTCTGGGTGATCCAGTTTCCTTCCACAGTCCAAAGACATACCATTTTATAGGTTAATTGGTCATAGTATATCATCCTGGTGTTTAAACTAAGATTAAGTGGCATGGCTCAAAGGGCCTTAAGGGCCCATTCTGCAGTGTATCTCAATAAATAAATAATCTTCTATTATTGATTTATTATTATATGGGAATCCATTGATTTTGTAACATTTTCTCCAGCAGTTTTGACATTATCACAGTGACTGCATTTCGAATGTACTTTGAGATGTGAACACTGTCCATCTTTCAAATGAACATTAAGGATCCCATTTCACCTCCCGTGGCATGGAGTATCCATTAAAGGAAGAATAATGAAACACAGTGAACATTCTGTAGCCTTGTCACAGTGGTTGCAAGTCTGTTGGAAAATGAATACAGTTTGTGTGCATGTCACAAACGATATACCTCATAGTCTCGTACACTGCACGCATATTACCTCCTGACAGGTTTTCCTGAATGAATCCAATGAACAAGTAATTACACAGATTCTCTTCGTCGACACTTCACACTTAATAGCAATGGTTCAGGGAGGCTAACAAGGAGGAAAAACGTAGGTGCAGGTATACTCAATCTCCACAATGAAACTGAAACCTAATCAAGCTTCTTCACATAATTATCTTCCTCGGATTGGAAAAGTTCATATTATATCTGAATCAAAAATGTTTCTTGCCTGTGATTCATCCCTTCTATTTGTTATTACCTTGCAGTTTCCTGTGAAGTCAACCCTTCATAGGGAGGGGAAATACTTGGTTGAATAAACCAGCAGCAGATAAAGCAGAAAATTTAAAGGCTTTACTTCAATGAGAGTCCATGTCACGTTTGTGAAAAAGAGTCAAGCTGTTAAAACAATTTTAGCAAATTTCACAATAAATTTAACAAAACTGCAGCACAACACAAATTGCTGTCATAAAGCACTGCAATTTGAAAAGCTGCTTTCTTCTCACTGAGTCATTACTGCTCTGTAAAATTGAACATGCCAGCATGCAACAGCCAAACCTGACAAAAAATAAATGCCTGTCATAGCAGAACATATGCTTGCATCTTATAATACTGACTTACTATCTAAAATATAATATGACACCTACATGTATCAAATCCAAAAGGCACACCTAATACACTTCTAGTGTACAATTCAGAACAAATGTCCAGTGCTCACTCACACAAAAAAATGGGAAATCTAATTAATTTAATGAGGGTCTCAGCCATTGTCAACCCAAAATGAGATTATATTTTTCATTGAATAATATTCTGATCAAACGGATGGAAATAACATAAGTAAACTCATAAAAAAAGCTACTGAAATATTCTTCATTCAAACATAACGCTAAGTAACAGATGCAAGGGAAATCAGTGCTCTTGATCGCTAACTCCACCATGCTGTAGATGTAGATAAAACGAAAGTGAGGTAAACTTCACCAGCAAAAGACCCACAGCGATGAGAAACGCAACCCTAGAAGAAGTGACTTTCTTCATCTATTTTGGAAGCATTGTGAGTATGTATGATGGAATGGATGAGGATGTCAAAGCCAGGATCAACAAGCCCAAAGAAGTTTCCAGCATCATGAAGAAAGTGTGGATGTTGAGGGTCATATTAAGGTAAACAAAAATCAGAATCTTCAAATTATCTGTTAAAGCAGTGCTCCTGTATGGCTTTGAAACCTAGGGAACTTTAACTACCTGCACAACACAAACACCTACATCAGGATGCTGTTCATCGACTATAGCTCAGCATTTAATACCATCATTCCCACAATCCTGATCAAGAATTTACAGAACCTGGACCTCTGTACCACCCTCTGCAATTGGATCCTCAACTTCCTAACCGGAAGACCACAGTCTGTGCGGATTGGTGATAACAGATCTTCTTCACTGACAATCAACACTGGCACACCTCAGGGTGTGTGCTTAGCCACTGCTCTACTCCCTCTCTAAATATATTGCTGTGTGGCTAGGGCATAGCTCACACTTATAAGTTTGCTGACAATACAACTATTGTTGGTAGAATCTCAGGTGGTGACGAGAACGGGTACAGAAGTGAGATATGCCAACTAGTGGAGTGGTGCTGCAGTAACAGCCTAGCACTCAACATTAGTAAGACGAAAGAGCTGATTGTGGACTACAGGAAGGGTAAGACAAAGGAACAGATATCAATCCTCATAGAGGGATCAGAAGTGGAGAGAGTGAGCAGCTTCAAGTTCCTGGGTGTCAAGATCTCTGAGGATCTTATCTGGTTTCAACGTATTGATGTAGTTATGAAGAAGGCAAGACAGCGGCTATACTTTATTAGGAGGTTGAAGAGATTTGGTATGTCAACGAACACACTCAAAAACTTCTATAGTTGTACCGTGGACAGCATTCTGACAGGCTGCATCACTGTCTGGTATGGAGGGGCACAGGACTGAAAGAAGCTGCAGAAGGTTGTAAATCTAGTCAGCTCCATCTTGGGTACTAGCCTACAAAGAACCCAGGACATCTTTAGGGAGCGGTGTCTCAGAAAGACAGCGTCCATTATTAAAGACCTCCAGCACCCAGGGCGTGCCCTGTTCTCACTGTTACCATCAGGTAGGAGGCACAGAAGCCTGAAGGCACACACTCAGTGATTCAGGAACAGCTTCTTCCCCTTTGTCATCTGATTCCTGAATAGACATTGAGGCTTTGGACACGACCTCACTTTTTTTTAAAAAATATACGGTATTTCTGTTTTTTTTCTGTATTATTATTTTTTCTCTCTGCTAGATTATGTATTGCATTGAACTGCTGCTGCTAAGTTGACAAATTTCATGTCACATGCCGGTGATAATAAACCTGATTCTGAACAGCAAAGAAGTCACTACAAGAACTGCAGGCTTTCATCAATCAGCATTCGAGAAGGATCCTAATCCTCAGGTGGACTGACAGAGTAACCAACTAGATACTGGGGGAAAACACCAACCAGGAATTCATTGAGATACAAGTACGCAAACGGAAATGGAGGTGGATTGGCCACACCTTGAGAAAATCACCCAACAGGCATTTAAATGGAAACCCCGAAGGTAACAGGAAAACCCACTAACCTACCCCACCATCACTATTTTTCATTATTTCCTGGCAGAGTCACCTTATATACAAACTCTCCTGTCCTAGCATCACTTTATTGACATATAATCAATCTATGTACATAAACTATCTTATGTATTTATATGTATTGTGTTTTAAACTCTTTATTTTATTGTGTGTTACTTGGTGCTGCATTGGATCCAGAATTATAATTATTTCATTCTCTTTTACACTTGTGTACTGGAACTGACATTAAACAAACTTGAATCTTGAATACTTTATATCTATTCATTTAATTTCAACTCAAATCATGTTGAATTATGAAGCAAATTCAAATCTTCCTTTATCAAAATTTTACAAGGCACTATGACCTGATTTCTTTTTCCTGACGATCTATGAAAATCTGCCTATTTAGTCTATTTCAGCTTTGTTGTTCTTGACTTTCCCACAAAGTGTTCCCGACAGTTTTCCTTTCAAGGACAAAGCCCTTCTTTCATTTGCTGTCAACTCCTTAATATTGAACCAGATTTCACTCTGTTCTATTTGTTCTGTCATTTTTCAACATTGTCATCTCTATTATATTAGTTGCAAGACTCTGCACCAGTCCACTTTGTTTTGCCTTTTCCAATTTTGATTAGTTTCAGAAACTTCTCAAGCCACTCATCTCACTTCATCTCATTTGGTCACATCACCCAAGTTGATGTGGTCTTTCATTGATTTTGTTATGGTTATTATTAAATTACTGAGTATGCCTGCAAGAAAATGAATCTTAGGTTGTATATGTTCACGTATATGTACTTTGATAAAAAATTTACTTTGAAATTTGAACTTTGAACCCAGTACATATTCTGCATTCTCCTTACATTAGTGTAAAACGGACTGCCGTGGTGTGCCTTTGAATGAACCATCAAGCTAAAGTTCTCTCTGACTGTCTCAATATCGTAGATCCATCTTGTAACACAAGCAAGTTTAGTTTGATTTAAGTAATTGCAATAGAAGATAAGGTCAGGTAAATGATCTGAAATGCATTTATGTAAGAGGATGTATGTAACAACAGATATATAGACACTGATTTTACAAACATCTTTGTTGTTTTTTGTTGTACTGTATTCCTAAATGTTTTTCTTGATTAAACTAACAATTTTTTGCAATGGACATAAAGTACTTGTAAGACCATAAGACCAGAAGCTGCGGTTAACATATGAGAAGTATCTGATGGCTCTGGGGCGAAATTCACTCTAGTTTAGAAGAATAAGGGGATATCAGAATCAGAATCAGGTTTAATATCACTGGCATATGTTGTGAAATTTGTTTACTTTGTGACAGCAGTACAATGCAATACATAATAACAGAAAAAACTGAATTACAGTTTTATATAAACATAAAATTGTTGAATTAAATAAGTAGTGCAAAAAAAGAAATAAAAAAAGTAGTGAGGAAGTACTCATGGGTTCAGTGTCTATTTAGAAAATGGATGGCAGAGAGGTAGAAGCTGTTCCTGAATTGTTGAGTGTGTGCCTTCAGGCTTCTGTATCTCCTTCTTGATGGTAGTAATGAGAATAAGGCATGACCTTGATGGTGAACACCACCTTTTTGAAGCATTGCTCCTTGAAGATGTCTTGGATGCTGCACTGCAGAGTTTACAGCTCTCTGCAGCTTATTTTGATCCTGAGCAGTAGCCCCATACCAGACGGAGATGCAGTCAATTAGAACGCCCTCCATAGTACATCTGTAAAAGTTTACAATTGTTTTTTGGTGACTTAGAGATCTCAGTGATCCTTACCAAATACTCAAAGGCCTTAATATAGTGAAGGTGCAGAGGATGTTTCCAAAGGGGAGATTTCTAGGATCAGAGGGCACAGACTCAGAGTAGAAGGATGTTCCTTTGGAACAGGGATGAGGAGGAGTTTCTTCTGTCAGAGAGTGAAGAACCTGAGGAATTCATTGTGCAGACGCCTGTGGAGGCCAATAAAGGGGGCTTGAGAGGTTATTGATAAGTAATTTATGGTGGGGGGGGGGAATGGCAGGAAAATGGGGTTGAGAGGAAAAATAACCCATAATAGAATGGCGGAGCAGATTTGATTGTCTGAATTGCCAATTTCAGCTCCTATGTCTTATGGTCTAAGTCAGTTTGTAAGTGTCCAGTAAGACTGCTTACAACAATAAAGAAAGTGATGGAAGATATCATCAACAGTACTATCAAGAAGCCAATTCTCACCAAAAGCTAATACTAAATGTTAATACTAATTGCTTACTCTAATGCATTTAAGTTGAGAAAAAATAAGTTACATAACAAGTGGTGTGTGCTTGGAATGTGCTGCCAGGGATAATATGCTCCTAGGTAGGTAGATGGATTTTGCAAGAATAGAGGAACAAGGACATCGTGTAAGCAAAGGAGATTAGTTCAATTAGGTTTTTTTAGTTTGGGTCAACATTGTGAGCTGATGGCCCTGTTCCTATGTTGTACTGATTATGTTCTATTTTCTATGATAATAACTTAAACACGGATGTGCAACGAACCAGAATTGATTAGAGAGCTTAAGGTAAGGGAACCTTTAGGGGTAAGTGATCCTAATAATGACAGAATTCACCATAAAATTTCAGAAGGAGGAGCTAAAGTCAGATGTGAATAAAGCAAATTACAGAGGCATGGGAGAGAGGAACTGCCAGAATTGAATGGAAAAGAACATTGG
Organism: Hypanus sabinus; assembly: GCF_030144855.1. Classification (NCBI taxonomy): domain Eukaryota; kingdom Metazoa; phylum Chordata; class Chondrichthyes; order Myliobatiformes; family Dasyatidae; genus Hypanus; species Hypanus sabinus. The sequence continues at coordinate 7,565,377 of NC_082709.1, forward strand.
CAGGGAAGCAATGGAATTTCTGGAAACAATTCAGAAGGTCCAGGGTGTATACACTCAGATCCTGCTTAAGGCTGAGGCCTCATTCCTCGGAGGTGGGGCGCAATGTAAATCAGCGCTATGCCGGGTCATCATCTAAATGGACATGTTTGCCTGATAAAAAATTCAAATCTGACATATATGACATATTATTTTCTGTATATACAGTAATTTATGGAGTAGCAAACATGCAAATATGCCTAACCTGTGCATCAGTGGAGCATCAACTCATCACAGCAGCAGCGGGGGGAAGCAGGTGGTGGGTACATCTTAGAGGAGGGACCAGGCTGTGAATCCTCCTCTAACTTTGACTTCTTTTTTAAGTACCAACAATGCTTTAGGTTCAAGGTCAAGCTCCTCACAATACGGCTTCACTGCTGGACAAAAATGTGAAACTGCCCCATTTTGGAAAATGTCAATCACCACCCAAACTCTCTTGTTTGATTTTGAAACCTCTAGTAGACTTGACTTTAAAATGCCTTTCATTGCTAGTGGTGTTTCAGAGTGATACACAATCATAGACTTTAGCTTAAAGTCACCTTCAGCATTACCTCTGAACAACTGAGTATACGGTCCTTTGCAGCTTTGAACCCAGATTCATGTTCCTCTTCTAGGCAGATAAATGTATGAGAAGGCATTCTTTTCCAAAATAGACCTATTTCATCTGCATTGAAGACAAGCCCGGGAGGATAATCATCTTTTTCAATTCTGGCTTTCAGTGTTGCGGGACACCTGGGCTGCTTGCTGTCTGCACTAGATGTTTCACCAGAGCTACATATGCTATGGAGATTACTGCACTGTTTAATTCTATCAAACCAATCTCCGCTGGCTGTGAGTGTTACCAATGCATCTTCTGCTTCTTCTTCTTGAATATCATTGAAGATAATTCTTGCCATTTCCATTATTACCAGCTGGCTTAGGGGCACGTTTCATTGTGTTTGGTTATCCACTCATATATTTAGTCTATTTTCCATTTCTTCAAGCAAATGGCTCCTTGAACAAGTCACTTTAATTGATGATAACTCTGCGGTCGTTGTTGCAGAATCTTTTATCTTGTCTGTATTTTTATAATTGTTCTGATCATCAATGTAGACAATTTCAAAAAGATGCCAAAATCAACCTGACTCTCACCAGTTTCCAAATGCCAGCTCACTGAAGTTACAGGCAGTTTTCCAGACATTATGGTGAACAAAATGGAATAAATGTGTGAGGAAGCAAACAGGGGAGGCAGAGCATGAGCTAACACATGATTGGCTGTGAGTGACTCAGCGTGTTTATAAAGCACTCTCATTGGCTGAATGAATATTTCCTGTAATGTCGGTCACTCTTGAGAAGTTTTAAGTGTTTTTTAGAACGATATTTTGTCATTTTTAATAAAGAATTGAATAACCACATTGTAAAGAATCAGCACTATACAAATCTGAGTATCCATCCCAAAGAGGAAGACACATTCTAATGGCAAGGTGACACAACCATGGCTAACAAGGGAAGTCAAATCTAATATAAAAGCCTAAGAGAGGACTATAATAGAGTAAAATATAGTGGGAAGTTAGAGATTGCAAAGCTTCTAAAAATCAGCAGAAGGCAACTAAAATAGTAATTAAGAATGAAAAACTGGAGTATGAAGGTAAGCCAGCCAATAATATTAAAGAGGATACCAAAATACCTTCAGATACATGAAGAGTAAAGGAGAGGCGAGAGTGGACTTTGGACTTCTGGAAAATGATGCTGGAGTGGTAGTAATGGACGACAAGGAAATGGTAGACAAACTGAGTAAGTTTTTTGCATCTTCACTGTGGAAGACACTAGAAGTATGCCACAAGTTCAAGAGTGTCAGGGGGCAGAAGTGTGTAAAGTTGCTATTACTAGAGAGAAGGTTCTTGGGAAACTGAAATGTCTGAAGGTAGATAAATAAATCATCTAGACCAGATGGCAATTATCCCAGGATTCTGAAAGAGATGTCTAAAGAGATTGTGGAGGCATTAGTAATGATCTTTCAAGAATCAATTGATTCTGGAGCAGTTCCAGAGGAATGGAAAATTGCAAATGTCACTTCACTCTTCAAGAAGGGAGAGTCAAAAGAAAGGAAATTGTAGGCCAGCTAGTCTGACCTCAGTGGTCGAGAAGAAGTTGGAGTCAATTATTAAGGATGTGGTTTCAGAGTACTTGGAGGCTCATGATAAAATCTTGCCTCACAAATCTATTGAAATTCTTTGAGGAAATATCTGGTAGGATGGACAAAGGAGAATCAGTTGACATTGTGTACTTGGATTTTCAGAAGGCCTTTGATAAGCTGTCACACCTGAGGCTGCTTAACAATTAAGAACCCATGGTATTACAAGAAAGATACTAGCAAGGATAAAGCATTGGTTGATTGGCAGGATGCAAAGAGTGGGAATAAAGGAAGGCTATTCTGGTTGGCTGCCAGTGATTACTGGTGTTCCAGAAGTGTCTGTGTTTTTTTACGTTATATGTCTTAGATGATGAAATTGATGGCTTGGGGCAAAGTTTGTAGATAAAATGAAAATAAGTGGATGGGGAGATAGTTTTGATGAAATAGAGTGGCTGCAAAAGGACTTAGATTCAGAGAATGGGCAAAGAAGCTGCAGTTAGAATATAGTGTTGGGAAGTGTAGGGTCATGCACTTTGGTAGAAGTAATAAAAGGGTAGACTATTTTGTAAATGGAGAGAAAATTAAAGAAGTCTGAGGTGCAAAGGGCTTGGGAGTCTGTGCAGGGTTCTCTAAAGGGTGATTTGCAGGTTGAGTCAGCGGTGAGGAAGGCAAATGCAATGTTAGCATTTATATCAAGTGGACTAGAATACAAAAGCAAGAGTGCAATGGTGAGACTTTATAGAACACTGATGAGGCCTCACTTGCAATATTGTGAGCAGTTTTGGGCCCTTTGTCTCAGAAGGGATGTGTTGACATTGAAGAGGGTTCAAAGGAGGTTCACAAAATGATTCCAAGATTGAAAGGCTTGTTATATAAAGAACGTTTGATGGATTTGGGTCTGTACTCACAGGAATTCAAAAGAATGAGGGGTGACCTCATTTAAACCTATCAAACGTTAAAAGGCCTTGACAGAGTGGATATTTTCTTCAGTGGGCTGTCTAAGGATAGTGAACGCAGCCTCAGTATTTAGGGATGTCCTCTTAGAACAGAGATGAGTAGGAATTTCTTTCGCAAGAGAATGGTGAAGCTGTGGAATTCATTGCCACAGGTGGCTGTGGAGGCCAAGTCACTGGGTATATGTAGGTCAGAATTTGATAGATGCTTGCTTGATCAGGGCATGAGCCTGTATAGAGAGAAGGCAGGAGACTGAGACTGTGAGAGAAAATGGATCAGCCACGATGAAATGGCAGAGCAAACTTGGTGGGCCAAATGGCTCCATATATTGATTACCACTCTGATCTTCTATAGGATCAATTTTGTCCCTTGCTATTCTTCTGCTCAAGTCCTTAGGATTCTCCTTCACCTCATCTGCTAGAGTAACCTCATGTCTTCTTTTAACCCTCCCAATTTCCTTAAGAGTTCTCATGTATTTCTTATACTCCTTGACTACTTCATTTGTTCCTGCCTGCCTGCACCGGCTATGCACCTCCTTCTTTTTCTTAATCAGGGCCACAGTAACTGCCAAAAGCCAAGGTTCCATAAACCTGTTATCCATGCCTTTTCTTCTGCCAGGGACATGCAAACTCTATACTCTCAAAATTTCACTTCTAGAAGCCTCCAACTTACCAAGTATAATGATATAACAATTACTGCACAGAAACAGGCCATCTCAGCCTTTCTAGTCAGTGCCAAACACTTGCCCTCACCTAGTCCCACCGACCTGCACTCAGCCCATAACTCTCCATTCCTTTCCTATCCATATACCTATCCGATTTTACTTTAAATGACAATACTGAACCTGTCTCTACCACTTCTACTGAAAGCTCATTCCACACAGCTACCACTCTCTGAGTAAAGTTCCCCCTCGTGTTACCCCTAAACTTTTGCCCCCTAATTCTCAACTCATGTCCTCTATTTTGAATCTCCCCTACTCTCAATGGAAAAAGCCTATCCACGTCAACTCTATCTATACCCCTCAGAATTTTAAATACCTCTATCAAGTTCCCCCTCAACCTTCTACATTCCAAAGAATAAAGACCTAACTTGTTCAACCTTTCTCTGTAACTTAGGTGCTGAAACCCAGGTAACACTCTAGTAAACCTTCTCTGTACTCTCTCCATTTTGTTGACATCTTTCCTATAATTTGGTGACCAGAACTGTACACAATACTCCAGATCTGGCCTTACCAATGCCTTGTACAATTTCAACATTACATCCCAACTCCTATACTCAATGCTCTGATTTATAAGGGCCAACATACCAAAAGCTTTTTCTTCACCACCCTATCCACATGAGATTCCACCTTCAGGGAACTATACACCATTATTCCTAGGTCACTCTGCTCTACTGCGTTCTTCAATGCCCTACCATTTACCATGTATGTCCTATTTTGATTGGTCCGACCAAAATGTAGCACCTCACACTTATCAGCATTAAACTCCATCTGCCATCTTTCAGCCCACTCTCCTAACTGGCCTAAATCTCTCTGCAAGCTTTGAAAACCTACTTCGTTATCCGCAACGCAACCTATCTTAGTATCTTCTGCATACTTACTAATCCAATTTACCACCCCATCATCCAGATCATTAATTTATATGACAAACAACATTGGACCCAGTACAGATCTCCAAGGCACACCACTAGTCACCGGCCTCAAATAGTTATCCACGACTACGCTCTTGGCCTCTCCCATCCAGTCACTGTTGAATCCATTTTACTACTTCAATATTAATACCTAACGATTGAACCTTCCTAACTAACCTTCAATGTGGAGCCTTGTCAAAGGCTTTACTGAAGTCCATATAGACAACATCCACTGCTTTACCCTTGTCAACTTTCCTAGTAACCTCTTCAAAAAAATCAATAAGATTTGTCAAACATGACCTTCCACGCACAAATCCACATTGACTGTTCCTAATCAGATCCTGTCTATCCAGATAATTATATATATCATCTCTAAGAATACTTTCCATTAATTTACCCACCACTGACGTCAAACTGACAGGCCTATAATTGCTAGGTTTACTCTTAGAATCCTTTTTAAACAATGGAAACACATGAGCAATATGCCAATCCTCTGGCACCATCCCCGTTTCTAATGACATTTGAAATATTTCTGTCAGAGCCCCTGCTATTTCTACACTAACCTCCTTCAAGGTCCTAGGGAATGTCCAGTCAGGACCCGGAGATTTATCCACTTTTATATTCCTTAAAAGTGCCAGTAGTTCCTCCTCTTTAATCATCATAGTTTCCATAACTTCCTTACTTGTTTCCTTTACCTTACACAATTCAATATCCTTCTCCTTAGTGAATACTGAAAAAAAGAATTTGTTTAAGATCTCCTCCATCTCTTTTGGCTCCACATATAGCTGTCCATTCTGATTCTCTAAGAGACCAAATTTATCCCTCACTATCCTTTTGCTATTAATATAACTGTAGAAACCCTTTGGATTTATTTTCACCTTACTTGCCAAAGCAACCTCATATTTTCTTTTAGCTTTTCTAATTTTCTTCTTAAGATTCTTTTTACATTCTTTATATTCCTCGAGCACCTCATTTACTCCTATGCTGCCTATATTTATTGCAGATATCTCTCTTTTTCTGAACCAAGTTTCCAATATCCCTTGAAAACCATGGCTCTCTCAAACTTTTAACCTTTCCTTTCAACCTAACAGGAACATAAAGATTCTGTACCCTCAAAATTTCACCTTTAAATGACCTCTATTTCTCTATTACATCCTTCCCATAAAACAAATTGTCCCAATCCACTCCTTCTAAATCCTTTTGCATTTCCTCAAAGTTACCCTTTCTCCAATCAAAAATCTCAACCCTGGGTCCAGTCCTATCCTTCTCCATAATTATATTGAAACTAATGGCATTGTGATCACTGGACCCGAAGTGCTCCCCAACACATACCTCTGTCACCTGACCTATCTCATTTCCTAAGAGGAGATCCAACACTGCCCCTTCTCTAGTTGGTACCTCTATGTATTGCTGCAAAAAACTATCCTGCACACATTTTACAAACTCCAAACCATCCAGCCCTTTTACAGTATGGATTTCCCAGTCTATGTGTGAAAACTTAAAATCTCCCACAATCATAACCCAGTGCTTACTACAAATATCTGCTATCTCCTTACAAATTTGCTCCTCCAATTCTTGCTCCCCATTAGGTGGTCTATAATACATCCCTATGTGTTACTACACCTTTCCCATTCCTCAATTCCACCCAAATATTCTCCCTAGACGAGCTCTCTAATCTATCCTGCCAGAACACCACTTCAATATTTTCTCTGACAAGCAATGCAACACCTCCCCCTCTTGTCCCTCCAATTCTATCACACCTGAAGCAACAAAATCCAGGAATATTTAGATGCCAATCACACACCCCTCCTGCAACTATGTTTCACTAATAGTTACAACATCATATTTCCAGGTATCAATCACTAAGCTCATCCACCTTTCTTACAATGCTCCTAGCATTAATATAAATGCATTTAAGAAATTCTCCACCTCTTACTCTCTGTACACCTTTGTACAAAGTACACCTTTGCCAGAAAACAACCTGTCCCAATCCACTCATTCCAGACCCTTTCTGATACTTGACAAACATTAGTCTCCAGCCCTGTCTCAATCCCCCGTAGGAAATCTAGTAATGCACTCTCTCTACTTGGGCCTTCTATGTACTGATTACGGAAACTTTTCTGAACACATTTGACAAACTCTTTCTCATCCAGCCCTTTTACAGTTTGGGAGTCTCAGTCAAAATGTGGAAAGTTAAAATTACTCACTATCACAGCCTTATCTCTCTTGCAACAGCCAGCAATCTCTCTACAAATTTGTTCCTCTAAATCCTGCGGACTGTTGGGTGGTCTACAATATAGCTGCATTAACAAGGTCAAACCTCTCTTATTCCTCAGCTCCACTCATGAAGCATCGTAGGATGAGTTATTCAGTCTGCCCTGACTGAGCACTGCCGTTACATTTTCCCTAATCAGTAGCATCTCTGCACTTCCTTTAATCCCTCTATTTCTGTTATGTCTAAAACAATGGAACCCCAGAATATTGTGCTCGACACTCTTGGCCCTTCTGCAACCACGTCTCATTAATGGCTTCAATGCCATAATTCCACGTGCTGATCTGTGCCCTAAGCTCATCCATCTTTCCTACCATACTCCTTGTGTTGAAACATACACAACTCAGAACATTAGTCCCACCAGGCTCAACCCTTTGATTCCTGACTTTGTATGTAGGCTTAAAAACATCTTTCTCTACAGCCACTCCACTATCTATTCAGGAGCTTTGGTTCCCATCACCTACAACTCTAGTTTAAGCACTCACCGCGCACCCCCCCCCCCAACCCCCACCACTCTTGTACAGCACCAGCAAACTTTCCGGCTAGGATATTAGCCCTGTCTAGTCCAGGTGCAAATTGTCCCTTCTGTACAGGTCCCTGGAAGACAGCCTAATGATCCAAAAATCTGAAGTCACAGCAACCTCTTGGCCATGTTAACATGGTATGATCTTCCACTCTGGCCTTACTTGCATGTGGCATGGCTAGCATTCCTGAGGTCACAACACTGGAGTTCGGATCCTTTAACTTAGCACCTGAACTCACTTTGCCAGACCTCGTCACCGATCCTATGATGTCATTGGGAGTGACATGGGCCGCGACCTCTGGCTACTTACCCTCCCACTTAAGAATGCTGTGGACTCGATCTGAGACGTGCCTGAACCTGGCACCAGGAAGGCAGCAAAACGCCCGGGAATCTCATTCTCATCCACAGAAACTCCTTTCTATTCCCTTAACCAATTAATCCCCTATCACTGCAGCTCACACATTCTCCCTCCTTCCGTCTGTGCCTCAGAGCCAGACTCAGTGCCAGAGACCTGATCGTTGTGGCTTTCCTCCACTAGGTCATCTCCCCAACAGTGTCCAAAATGTATACCTGTTGTTGAGGGGAGCAGCCGCAGGGTTACTCTGCACTGGCTGCCTATCTCCTTTACCCTTCCTGCCAGTCGCCCAGTTACCTATGTCCTGGACCTTGGTTGTAACTACTTGTCTAGTCTATCAACCCATCAGCCTCCCGAAAGGTCTGGAATTCATTCAGTTCCAGCCCCAACTCCTTAACACAGTCGATAGAAGCTGTAGCTATAAGCACTTCTTGCAGGTGTAGGCATCGGAGACACTAGAGATTTTTCTGCCCTTCCCGCATCCTGCAAGAGAAGCATTCCAGTATCCCGAATAGCATCTCTACTTTTCCAAGTGCACAATAAGAAGAAAATAAAGAATTAATAATGAAAGAAGTGCATGTACAGCTTACGCCTCCCATCTCCAATGCTTCAATCAGCCAAAGCCTCATCTCACCACTCCAACACTGCCCACTCACTCAATAGCTGCTCCACTTCTAGCTAACTTCAGTTTGTTGGCCTTTGTGAAATGTCTAATCATGTGCAATCTGATACCTCTTCAGAAACTGTGTTTTCCAAAAGTGCTGACTACTCATGTTCTCTTCAATTAAACTCTTTCTCCCTCTATACAATCCAATGTCTCATTGGGACCATTGCTCACAAAATATGACGACTGCCCCTGCTCAATTCTTTTATATTCTTTCACCCTCTATGTAATCCATTGTCACTTTGGGACTGTGGAGCACAAAAAGTGTTCTTAAGTAGTTTTAGAGTTACTAACATTGAGCTCAGGGCAGAATTTACGTTATCCATCAAAACACCCTTGACAAACTGAGGTCAACAAGCATCAGAGAGAAAATAGTTCAGTGGGATTGGATCTATTCCTCACACACAGGAATGTAGTAGAAACTTCTGGTGGTCAGGCACCCCAGCCCCAGATCATTGATGCAGGAATTCCTCAGTGCATTGTACTCGGCCCATCTTTTTTCAATTGCTTCATCAGAGATAGTTTGAACTCGAATCTAGGAAATACGTTTCATGGGCTAAATATTCCAGGCTGAAAATGAGAAAACAGAACATTTCAGAATCAGAATCTGATTTTATATGTACTTATGAAATTAAATAAGTAGTGCAAAAAGAGAGAAAAAATATCAAGAGGTAGTCTTTGTGGGTTCATTGACCATTCAGAAATCTGATGGCAGAGGGGAAGAAGTTGTTCCTAAAACATTGAGAGTGTTTCTTGAGGTTCCTTTACATCCTCTCTGATAGTAACAATGAGAAGACAGCATGTTCTGGAAGGCAGAGGTCCTTAATTCCTTAATGACAGATGCTGCCTTTTTGAGGCATTGCCTTTTGAAGGAGGCCTCGATGATGGCTAGTGCCCATGGTGGGCGTTTACAACATTTTGCAGCTTTTTCTGATCCTGTGCAGCAGCCCCTCCCCATATCAAATGGTGATGCAATCCATGAAACATCTGTGAAAATTTGCAACCAGGTCTCCTCAAACTCCTAATGAAATATAGTTGCTGGTGTACCTTCTTAGTAATTGCATCAACACGTTGTGCCCAGGATAGATCCTCAGAGATGGTGACTCCCAGGAGCTTGAAACTGCTCACCCTTTCCACCGCTGATCCCTCAATGAGGACTTGTGTGTGTTCCCTTGACTTTCCCTTCCTGAAGTCCACAATCAATCTGGAAGAAGATGGCACTAGTGAAGAATGCTACATGAGCAACATCCTTCAGATGGATGACGGAATTGGTTCTTTCACTTCTTTTACACTTCTGGTACTGTTGAAGCCTGTGATTCTTAGCTTGATGGTGCGTCTTTGGGCTGATTGAGAGATCTGGTGCTTTGCTGTCTCAACAAAGGTTCCAGGAGATGAACAGCCTTGAGGCCAAGGAGCTTAGAGACAGGGCAAGAAGCCCACAATTGACTCCATTTCTCATCAGTTTCACCAATTTAAGTATCAGGAAAGGCTGAAAACATTGACACAAGTGCAGAAGATGAGCGAGTGTTCCGGGCCATCTACCAGCCACTCGCTGACTGCTACCGGAGGAAGGTGTCTGCGTGTGATGATCTCTCTCTTCCTCCTGCTCGCTGCTCCTGAAGGAAGGTCCCTGTGTTCGAATGGTCTCTCTCTCCCCCTCAATGATAGTACCAAAGTTCTGGGTCTGCAGCTTGTGGATTGGACTGTTGCTCCTGGTCACTTCCTTTCCTGTTGCTATTTTTGGAGACTTTGAACAAGGGCAGCCTGCAGATAATGAACACTGAGCTGAATATAGACTCTTGCAATGTTGTGTTTTCATATTCTGTGTTTCTATTTGTTTTTTCTTTGTTCTGTTTGTGCGATTTGTTGTTTTTGCACATGGGAGTTCAATTTTCTTGTTGCCGTTTGTACAATTTGTTTTTCTTTGCGTGGGGGGGGTTGATGTTTTTCTTTGAATGAGTTCCATTTTTTTCTTTGTTTCATGGCTGTCCATAGGGAAGACGAATCTCAAGTTGTATACTACATGCATACTTTGAATCCTTTGAATCAATTTCTTGGTCTTACTGACATTGAGTACAAGGTTGTTGTGACACCACTCACCAGCTGATCTGACTCACTCTTGTGCACCTCCTCGTCACCATCTGAACTTCTGCCAATATTGGTTGTGTCATCAGCAAAATTAAAGATGGCGTTTGAGCTGGGCCTAGCCACACAATTGCGAGTGTAGAGAGTGGAGCAGTGGGCTAAGCAAGTATATGCGAGGTGCGTCGGTGTTGATTGTCAGTGAGGAGTTGTTATTTCCAATCTGCACAACTTGTGGTCTCCTGGTGAGGAAGTCAAGAATCCAGTTGCATGGGTAGGTAGGCCCAGGTTTTTGATTAGAACTGTGGCTCTGATTGTGCTGAACTCAGGATCATATTCAATAAGCAGCAGACTGACTTAAGTATTACTATTCTCCAGGTGATGCTGTACCAAGTGGATAGCCATTCCAGCAGATTGCATCCACTGTTGACCTATTCTGATAGTGGATAAGTTGCAGAAGATCCAGGTCCTGTTTAGGCAGGAGTTGATTCCAGCCATGACCAATCTTTCAAAGGACTTCAGTTCAATACATGTGGGTCTCCCTGGGCAATAGTCATTGAGGCAGCTCACCTTGCTCTTCTTGGGCACTGGTATGATTGTTGCTCTTTTGAAGCAGGTGGGAAGCTCCAGCTGAAGCAGTGAGAGATTGAAGATGCCCTTGCACTCTCCCATCAGTTGGTTGGCACAGGTTTTCAGAGCCCTGCCAGATACACCTGGGGTGGCAGAGTGGAGGTACATCTCTACCAAAGGAGGTATAAGGCACTCTTTCCTCCAACTAGCCTGCAGGTCACCCCTGGTCAAGCTGTAGAACCTAGTAGTGGCTGGTGTATATCACAAGTCCTGGTTACGTGACCATCAACGCCAGGCAGACAATCTCGGAAGAGTATCAATAGTGACTGGGGTCACCCGTCTTGTAAAGACACTGTCCAGAACAAGGCAATGGCAGAACACTTTCGAAGAAAAATTTGCCAAGAACAATCATGATCATGGAAGGATCATGATTACGTATGTCATATGACATGTCATAAAATGAACAAACCAGATACATCATCAGGGCCTGACGGACTTGTCCCAGAAAGGAATAATGGCTCCGCATCTGAAAAACGGCCATAAATTAAAACTGTTTCCTTAGCAGAATTGAAAACAATATTACAATACTTACGAGTGAAAGAACAATGAGTTTAACCTAAGCTGACATGCACACCTGACGAGTCAGTAAGAGAAAATAGGCAACATATCATCAATAATAATTATTGAACTATCATTGAAGATCTTCCGGAAGAACCACAACCTTGTTGTGCTTTGGAGGTTTGTGTGCCTCAGATAGCTATGTTGGCTGCAGTAAGGCCTTTGTGCTTTGGCCTTGATAGGATTATCCATGCCAAGCAGGTCAACAGGCAGAGGATAGTTCCACCAGTCCTCCAGGTTCCGGGGTTCTGCTCAGTCCTAACAACCCTGACCGGTAAAACAAAACTGTCACGGAAACAGCAATGAGCAATCCTTCTACATCTGAATGCGACAGTACTCCTGAGTCTCCGCCTGTGATTTGAATGACTGACAGTTGTGAAATCCAAGAAGAAGCTACTGAATGGTAAAGGAAGCCCCAAAGAGTGCAAGGGATGGGGGACCTTCTTTACTGCCCTAAATGCCAGCAGCATAGTGGGCAGTAAGCAGGTATTATAGAAGGTGTTGTACTAATTTCATAAAGCTTAATAACAAAGAATGATGGATATACTGTCAGAACAAGCACTGCAGCGAACATCTGGGAAGGACCTAATTAAAGATGCTCTGAGGAAAGATATGAACCGTATTTCCATATGAAAATAAAATCACATAGGAAGTAATTTTTCCCTGTTAGTCATGGGCTTCATCCTAGCACTCTAAACAGCCAGGAAACTCCCTATACAATGGTCATCTAAAACTGTAATGAACATTATACAGCTATTGCAAGTGATAATCAGAATATACATGAATAGATATGGAGTATTCCTCCGGTAAGTCTCACAAAACACAATGCTAACACTGAGTGGATCTTTATCAAACATCTTTATTCTTTATTACTTGCAAGGGGAAAATTCACCTTCACTCTCACCAGGGATGGTAGGGGACTTCCAACACTCTGTTTACAAAGCATTCCTTTTATACATAAGAACACGACAAGCTCAGTCCTTTCAACACCTTTGTTGTATTCTGCCATCTGCAGTTGACTCGTCTCAGCTACTTTCTTACTTTTGCATAATGTTCAGTACACTGCATGCTTGCAGTCATGTATTCATTAAGTAGGCACATTTCTTGTTGTTTCTTCCTGTTACTTCAGCCACATACATATGTGGCAACATATTAGCTTGGCACTCTGGGATTGTCCACTCCATTTTGTCACATCAAATGGTTACAAAAAAATACAAAGTTCAATACGTATTTTCACACAGAGTAGCTTGCTTTGTCTATTGTGAAGTCTGCTCTTTGGCTATTTGTGCTGCATTCCAAGGCACTTTACGTTTCATGCACCAACTACATTTAATGCTATTCTAACTGTTGGCTAATTTGGCTGATGTTATGGAAGACGATTTGTCCATTGCTTTGAAGTGCAGGGCAGCGACTCAGTTCAATAAAGCCACTCACAAATTTCTACAGATGTACCATGAAGAGCATTCTAACTGGCTGCATCACCGTTCAGTATGGAGTTAGGGGGAGCTACTGCACAGGACCAAAATAAGCTGCAGAGATTTGTAAGCTTAGTCAGCTCCATAGTATCCAGGACGTCTTCAAGGAGTGATGCCTTAAAAAGGCGGCATCCATCATTAAGGACCCCCACCACCCAGGTTCTCATTGCTACCATCAGGGAGGAGGTACAAAAGTCTGAAGACACACACTCAATGATTCAGAAACAGCTTCTTCTCGTCTGCCATCGAATTTCTAACTGGTCACTGAACCCATGAACACTACCTCACTACTTTTTTATTTCTATATTTGCAAGGCTTGTTTAATTTAAATATTTTATATATTTATTGTAATTTATTTTTTAATCAATATGTATTGTTTTTGTACTGCTGCTGCAAAGACAACAGATTTCACAACATATGCCAGTGATATATAATCTGATTCTGATTCTACTACAACCAAAGTAGTTCATGTTTGCTCATGTGTCACAGTTTGAAATATTCCAAGTTTCTCTTCTCAATTGAATTTTGGTTCGGAAAGCAAAATCTGCCAAAATAAGTTTAATATTTCCTAAGGCTTGATAGGATCTCTTCTTATTCAATAAAACATTCCAATTATTACTCTTTTTCTAAACCTTCTGTTTGCTCTTTTTGTTCTGTTTGTATTACAGAAACTGATGGAGGCTGTGATGTACAGTTTGAATCTCAAGGATCCAGCACTGTGCTGTGCCTGGAGAGCTGCTTCATGACGGGGAGCCAGAATGGTCAGAGAACACAAGCTGACTCATGGAAAAGACCAGAGACGAGGCACTGGGTCATCAATGACTCCATCTCAAAGCTGTGAGGAAGACTGAAGCATCGAGGTGAATGTGAAAGGGTCAGCAATGGCTCCCGCTGAGAGCAACTAGATCGGACCTGGCTCAGCGGTCACTCTTCACAGAAGGACAGAGCTTGTGTGGCTGCTTTCCACATATGTAAATGAAAAGACATTTCCCGTATTCTGAGACTTATGTGATTATTGGACTGTACTTTATCTGGTTTCCTTCAGCTTTTCAGTATTCTCTTTCTTGTGAATGATTGGCAGGTGGGTGATAAGTTAATTTTTGTGTTTGAGGGGGTTGGAAGTTTGGTGCTAAGGCGCTGTTCTTTTCTACGAGTGACAGGGTTAGGGATTGTTAGGTGTAGAGAGTCCTTGATTGTTATTCTGGCTGTTTTTTCATCTGCGAGTGGGGGAGGATTTTGGGGTCTGCGAGTTTTATTTCCTTACTTTTTTGTGCCGGTTGTGGGGGAGTAGATGTTGTTTCTTTCATCAACATCCATGGTTTTTCTGTATTTCACATCTACCTGGAGAAGATGAATATCAGAGTTGTATTATATATGCATGCTCTGACAATAAAATGAACCTTTGAACCTTTTCAAGAGACAGTACTAATGTTCAAAGTACATTCATTGTGAAAGTATGTATGCAGTATACAACCCTGAAGCTCAGCTTCTCCACAGACAGTCACAAAACAGAGAAGAATCAAACCGTTAAAGAAAAACATCAGACCCCATGCGCAAAAAAAGTCAAGCAAACAGCAACAAAAAAAGAGATTGAAAACATGGAATATAAAACACAAAAGGCATATTGCAGTACAATAGGCAGCAATACACTGAGGGTAAAATTCAGATTCTATACAAGAAGTTTATCTGGATCAGTGTATTGAAGAACCAACTAGAGGACAAGTCACTTTGGATCAGCCAGTATGTGAAACTAAATGGTTAATTAATAATCTTATAGTGAAAGGACATTTAGTAAATTGTGATAACAATAAGATAGAATTTTATATTAAGAATGAAAGCAAATGAGATCAATTCAACATTGGAGTCTCAGATCTATACAAAGCAAACTACAAAGCTTCTGGATGTGAGTTGGCTATGGTAGATTGGGAAATTACATCAATAGACAGTTGACATTGGTTAACATTTAAAGAATTTCTAATTAGTCAACAACATATATCCCCGATGGCACATAAGCCCATCAGGCAACGGTATCTGATAAGAGAAGCTAATGATAAACTTAAGTCAAAGGATATACTTGCAAAAGTTGCCGAAAAGGTAGTGAGCCTGAGAATTGTGGACATTTCAGATTTCAGCAGAGGAGAAGAAAGTAATTACTAAGGAAAGGGAAAGTAGAAAATCAAGGGTACTGCAGCAAAAGCTATGCAAGTAACCTGCAAAGACCTCTATAGATATATGGAGAGGAAAAGATTGCCAAAAGTTGATGTGAGTCCCTGACAGAACAATACAGGGGAAATTATATTGAGGACTAAGGAAATGACTAAAATTTTAAACAAATAGTTTGCTTCAAGCTCCACAGAAAAAGATATAGAAAACTTTCCAGAAATCATAAATGTTAAAATAAATGAAGTAATAAAATAAATGAATACAAATATCAGAATAGTATACTGGAGAAACTAATTGGTCTAGGGCCAAAAAACGTTCAGAATCGAATGAAATGCTTTCTAAAGATTTGAGAGTGGTGGTTGTGGAAACGATGGATTTACTGCTCCTCATCTTCCAAAACTGCAGGGATTTTAGAATAATTCCCACAGCACAAGAGGTGGTTAATGGTAAACCCACTATTTAATACAGGGTATTTTCTATAGTGGGGGAGTCTAAGACCAGAGGACACAGCCTCAGGGTAATACACTCTGAGTCCTTTTAGAATGGAGATGAGGAGGAATTCTTTAAACTAGAGAGTGGCAGATCTATGGAATTCGTTGCCACAAGCGACAGTGGAGGCCAAGTCATTGAATATATTTAAGGTAGGGGTTGATAGATTCTTGATTGGTCAGGGTATGAAGGGATTTGGGGAGAAGGCTGGAGATTGAGACTGAGAGGGAAAGGGATCGGCCATGATGAAATGGTAGAGCAGACTCGATGAAGTCAAATGGCCTAATTCTGCTCCAATGCCTGATCTGAAAGGGATAGTGAAAATGGAGAAACACAGTTTGAATAATGAAGTCACAATTAAGAGAATATCTGCAGATGCTGGAAATCTGAGCAACATACACAAAACGCTGGAGGAACTCAGCAGGCCAAGCAGCATCCATGGAAAAAAAGTACAGTGGACGTTTTGGGCCAAAACCAGTCAGCAGGCCTGGAGAAATTGCTTTTTTTCTCCAGTCCTGCTGAAGGGTTTCAGCCCGAAACATCAACTGCATTTTTTTTTTCAATAGATGCTGCTTGGCCTGCTGAGTTCCTCCAGCATTTTGTGTGTGTGTTGCTTGAATAATGAAATTGTAGCTAAACATCATGGAAGGCAGAGAAGATATCTCTTGAAAATGTAATGGAACTCTCACATGTCAGAAATAGCAATGACCTGGTGCAGCACTCCTGATGTTCAAACCCTCTATTTGAAAAGCTAGCACATGGTTTTGTGAAATGTGTGAAGCACCATTGAAAAGAGAAAAAAAAAATTAACTCTGGTATCCAATTATCTTCTAATTCATAACTACTAAAAGATAACATTTCAATCTAATTTTTGTAACAGACAGTAGTTTGTTTATAATGTCAATTCCAGCACAGAAGCAAACTGTCCTATTGCATTTGGAAATTAAATTGCTAAAGCCCTTCCACTGAAAATTGCTTAAAGCAAAGCAAATGCAAAATCATTGTATTTATTTTAAATGAACCATTGCTATTTCATACAACAAAATTGTCCTGAAATATTTTAAAGCTGACATATTATGTAAAACAATCAAGAGACTATCATTTGTATCAGAAGGTGTAAAGTCAGAAAATGTCTCAGGGGAGAGGAGTCAGAATGAATCAATTCTTTTGCTTTCTAGTCCAACCCTAAAGAGATTATCATGAATAAATACTTAAAAGTCTGCAGAGAATTTCACCAAGATTCAATGAGCTGACTATGAGTAGGTTGAAATCTCAAATGCAGAAGAGATACAGAGACTTGAGTATTCTATGTAACATTTTTAACAAAAAACAATTATATTGAATTTCAGTTAATGGATTAGTAAAACAGAGGTCTAAACTAGAGGATATAAAATAAAACAGAAAATCCTGAATGGGTCAAACAACAACTGTGATGAATCTGAATCAGAATCAGGTTTAATATCATCGGCATAGTACAATCCATACATAATAACAGAAAAAAGGTGAATTACAGTAAATATATATATATAAAAAAAAAATAGTTAAATTAAATAATTAATGCAAAACAGAAATAAAAAAGTAGTGAGGTAGTGTTCAAGGGTTCAATGTCCATTTGGAAATCAGATGGCAGAAGTGAAGAAGCTGTTCCTGAAGTGTTGAGTGTGTGCAATGAGAAGAGGGCATGACCTGGGTGATGGGGATCCTTAATGATGGATGCCAGCTTTTTGAGGCATCTCTCCTTGATGATGGCCTGGATACTATGGAGGCTAGTGCCCAGAATTGAGCTGGCAATGTTTACAGCCCTCTGCAGTTTATTTCAATCCTGCGCAGTACCTCCACACCCTGTTGCCCACATATCAGATGGTGATTCAGCCAGGTAGAATGCTCTTCACAGTAGATCTGTAGGAATTTACGAGTGCTTTTAGTGACATACCAGATCTCCTCACACTCCTAATGAAACATTGCCACTGTCATGCCTTCTTTATAGCTGCATTGGGTCCAGGTTAGATCCTCAGAAACATTGACACTCAGGAACTTGAAATCGCACATTCGTCCACTTTTGATCCCTCTATGAGGACTGGTGTGTGTTCCCTCATCTCACCCTTCCTGAAGTCCACAATCATGGTTAATAAACTTTCATGTTCTGTTTTCCTTTCAAATTGTTTTTAAAGGAGGTCAAAACCTGCACATCATTGCATCAGTTCCAATAAAAGTGTCTGGAACTTTTTAAGGAAAGGTAACATTAATTAATGAGGTTGCTAAAGATTGGAGATTCTGTGGACATGAACAGGACACCTTGAAGGTACATTGCCTCTCAGATACAGGAGTCAGGGACCCCTCAGATCGCATGCACAACATTTTGGAGAGGGAGGGACAGCAGCCATATTTCTTGGTACATACTGGTACTAATGACATAGAAAGGAAAGGAAAAATGTCCTGAACAGAGCTGGGTAGAAAGCTAAGAAGCAGGACCTCCAGGGCAGTAATTTCTGGATTGCTGCCTGGGCCACACACCAGCGTAGGGTAGAAACAGGATGATTTGGCAGATAAATGTGTGGCTGAGAAGCTGGTGCAAGGGGAAGGGTTTCAGGTTCTTGGATTGTTGGGATCTCTTTTGGGGGATGTATGACCTGTACAAACTTTTTGGGTTGCACCCGAACCCGAGAGAACCGATATTCTCACGGGCAGGATTTTTAGAGCTTTGGGAGAGGGTTTAAACTGATTATGTAGGGGTTGTGGGAACCGGAGTGAAGGGCCTCAGGATAGGAAAGTTTGTAAAAAAGCAAAGATCACATGCAGTCAGACTGTCAGGAAGGGCAGGCAGGTGATAGGACAAAAGTGCAGCCAGCAAGATGTGTATCAGTGCATTAGGGGAGCAGAATCAAAAAGGGCAGCAAATGCAGTACTCAAAGTGTTGTATCTCAATGCATGGATATAAGAAATAAGGTGGTGATCTTGTTACATTTTTACAAATTGTCAGGTATGATGTTGTGACCATCACTGAATTGTGGCTGAAGGATGGTTGAAGTTGGGAGCTGAATGTCCAAGGTTACATGTTGTATTGGAGGGTTTTGAAGGTAGGCAGAGGGGGTAGCATGGGCTCTGCTGGTAAAGAATGGGATCAAATCATTAGGAAGATGTGACATAGGATTCGAAAATGTTGAATATTTGTGGGTTGAGTTAAGAAACTGCAAGGATAAAAGAACCCTGATGGCAGTTGTATTCAGGCCTCCCAACAGTAGCTGGGATGTGAACCACAGAATTCAACAGGAAATGGAAAAGGTGAGTCAAAAGGGCAACGTTATGATAGTCAGGGAAGATGTTCAATCCACAGAAGTGTATTCCACTAACAGCTGCAGCACAAATGAACTCTGTTTCTTGAGGGACACAGTTACATTATTGAATTCAAGTGGACAACTAATCATGGAAATGCTGATGGACTGTCCTGTTTACCCTTGGAAAAGGAAGTAACAGAAAAATTTACAAAATAGGCTCTCCTCTTGACATATTCTCCCTAACGCAAATAGGAAGTCTCCCTACTATGGCAGAGATGATCCAAAGGGAAACCAGAAAAGACCCCACGCTGTCTCAGGTCTACATGGCCCACCAAAATGGCTGGAATATGCAGTAGATATCTCACTTCCCCATTTTTACCAGCACTGGGATGAACCTGCCTTTGCCAGGGTTCCCTCATGTGGGGATTGAGTGCTGTTATACCATCCAAGCTGAGTGTTGGAGGAGCTACATGCTTATTATCTAGGCGTGGTTAGAATGAACGTGTTTGATGAAGCTTTGTCTGATGACCCGAGAGAGATCAGCAGATTGAGCAGCTTGCTATGCACTTTATCAGATGCCAACACATCCAAAAGGTGCCTCTCCATCCCTGGGAATGGCTTGCAATGCCCTGGCAGAGGACTCATGTGGATTTTTAATGAACCGTTCATTGGCAGATATTTCTTGGTAGTAGTGGATTCAGCTACAACGTGACCAGAAGTGTTTCCAATAGCCTCCACTGCAGCCTTGCCCACTGCTGATCCCCTTCGCAAGGACTGGTGTTCCAGAACACTTAGTGATTATGGACCACAGTTTCAATCATTCTTAAAAATGAATGAAATAAGATATATCACATCAGCACCGTATCACCCAGCTACAAATGGCTTGGCGGAAAGTTTCGTCCAAAGTCTAAAAGCACACTGCAAAGCAATGTCAGCAGAATATTCTATACTGACACACCCAGTCTGAGACAACAGGCAAGTTCACTTGATTCCAAATGACTGGTCTATTGATCATTACAGAATGTATCTCTGGTGCTTCCTGCTTTCTCTCCTCTCCCCTTTCCCTTCCCCAAGCATGATTCCCCTCTCCCTGTTCCTTCTCACTCACAATAGAGACGCCTATCGGAATCAGTTGATCGTTAATTACATGACATGAAATTTATGGGTATTTTTGAGGCTGCAGTACAGTGCAATACGTAAAGTTACTACGAGACTGTGCAGTGGCCTTAGGCTCCCTAGAAATACATATCAGCCTAAGACTTTTGCACAGTACTGTATGTTGCGAAATTTGTTTTGTTTTTGTGGAAGCTCTACACTATGATACATAAAATTTCTACATATATCAGTAATCTGGATGATAAACTGGATCAGCAAATTTGCAGATGACACCAAGATTGGGAGTGTACTGGACAGCTAGGAAGACTATCAAAGTTCGCAGCAGGATTTGGACCTGCTGTAAAATGGACTGAAAGATGTCAGATGGAATTTAATGCAGACAAGTGTGAGGTATTGCACTTTGGGAGGACCAACCAGGGTAAGTCATACACAATGAGAGATAGGGCACTGAGGAGTGTGATAAAACAGAGGAATCTGGGAATACAGATACATAATTCTTTGTAAGTGGCAAAGTAGATAGGCTCATAAAGAAAGCTTTTGGTTCATTGGCCTTCATAAGTCAATGTACTAAGTACAGGAGATGGGATGTTATGTTGAAGTTGTATAAGACATTGGTGAGACCTAATTTGGAGTATTGTGTGCAGTTTTGGTCACCTACCTACAGGAAAGATGTAAATAAGATTCAAAGAGTGTAGAGAAAATTGACGGGGATGTTGCTGTGAGTTGAGGACCTGAGTTATAGGGAAAGTTTGAATGGATTAGGACTTTAGTCCCTAGAACATATAAGATTAAGATAAAACTTGATAGAGACATATAAAATTATGAGGGGTCTAGACAGGGTAAATGTACGCAGGCTTTTTCCACTGAGGTTCAGTGAGCCTACAACTAGAGGTCATGGGTTAAGAGTAAAAGGTGAACTGTTTAACTTCTTCACTCTGTGGGTGGTGAGTGTGTGAGATGAGCTGCCCACAGAAGCGGTAGATGCAGGCTCAGTTTCAACTTTTAAGAGAAACTTGGCTATAGGTACATGGTTGAGAGGTGTATGGAGGGCTATGGTCCAGATGTCAGTCAATGGAACTAGGCAGATTAATAGTTCAGCATGGACGAGATGGGCTGAAGAGCCTGTTTCTATAACTCTAATTCCTCTACCAGGGAGTGATGCAGCTGGTCAGGACATGCCTCATGGTGCTAATGTAAATATTGGTTAGAATGCGGGAGTGGAGGGAGCCATACTCAACTCAATCTCTTCAGGAAGAGGAGATGCTGCTGTGCTTTCTTGGCCAAACCAGTGATTATGAGGGACCAGGTGAAATCATCCATTACATACGCTCCCATAAACTTGGTGCTCCTAACTCTCTCCACAGAGTAGCTGTGTATGTTCAATGAGGAGCGGTAAGCCTGCACCTTCCTAAAGTCCTAATCATCTCTGGTCTTGTCAACATCCATCACGCTTCAACTTTTAATTCACAAAATCACTGGGTTGGAATTGAGTCAAATATTAAATTACAAAATAGTTCAATTTGATCCAAGTTTATATATTTATAGTTTCATTAGAAATGGAACGAAGGAACAAATTGATCAGTTAAGTGTTATAAAATGCTCTGCCTTATCAATAATTTTATTTTAACACAGTTTGATCAATTATTATTACTATTATAAATTATCTTGCTGGGATCACACCTACAGTAATATGTGCAGTTTTCGTCTGGCTTCCCTTCCAAAGATTGGGTATGTTTGCAGTAGCGGCAATATAGTGAAGGGATAACAGAACTGTCTTAAATGGAGAAATTGCCCAAATTGTATTCACTGTGTGGCAAGAGAGTCACAGTCTCTAAATATGAAAAGGGATATTTAGGATTGACAAAACAAAGTAGTGAAGGTAGAAGACTGTGAAGGTACCATCACTTAGAAGGTAGTGAACCTGTAGAATTCTCTAGCACAGAAATCTGTGGAAGCCTAATTGCTGAATATAATTGAGAAGGAGATGGATATGTTTCAAGTCAGTGAGGCATTTTGGGGGCAAGACAGTACACACTTGCTAAGTGGACTTTAGGAAAGTTTTTGGAAAGGTCCCAGATGGTTGGAGCACATGGGATACAATGTAAGCTAGCTGAATGGATGCTTGGTGGAAGGAATCAGAGGATGGTAGAGGAGGTGGAGGTTGTTTCTCATATTCAGGGTTGTGATGAGACTTTTGCCTTAGTGATCAATGCTCTTTTTTCACATTATACGGTACTATATATATATATATATACACACACTCGGATTGATTAAGGATATTCAGCATAGCTTCATTCATGGTAGGTCATGCCCAACCAATCTTACAGAGTTTTTTTGAGGAAGTTACCTGGAAAGTGGATGAGGGGAAGGCAGTGGATGTTGTCCACATGGACTTTAGAATGGCATTTGACAAGGTCCCACATGGGAGGATGGCCAAAAAGATTTAGTCACTTGGCATTCAAAATGAGGTAGTAAATTGGTTAGACATTGGCTTTGTGGGAGAAGCCAGAGAGTGGTAGTAGATGGTTGCCTCTCTAACTGAAGGTCTGTGTCACAGGGATGTTATACTGAAGTTGTATAAGATATTGGTGAAGCCTAATCTAGAATACTGTGCAGTTTCATTCACCTATCTACAGAAAAGATGTATTCAAGTTGAAAGAGTACTGTGAAAATTTACAAGAATGCTGCCAGGTCTAGAGGACTGGAGTTAAGGTAAGATTCAATAGGTTAGGACTGCATTCCTTAGAACACAGAAGACAGAGAAGAGATTCGAAAGAGGTGTACAAAATTATGAAGGTATACAGTTCCTATAAAAAGTATTCAGCACCCTCCCTCCCGGAAGTTTTCATGTTTTATTGTTTTACAACATTAAGTCACAGTGGATTTAATTTGGCTTTTTTGACATTGATCAGCAGAAAAGACTCTCCTGTGTTAAAGTGAAAACAAATTGGTCTAAATTTATTACAATTATTAAGCACAGAATAATTGCATAATCTCACATTCTGCCTTCATGTCAGTATTTAGTAGATGCACCTTTGACAGCAATTACAGTCTTGAGTCCGTGTGGATAGGTCTCTATCAGCTTTGTACATCTGGACACTGCAATTTTTCCCCATTCTTCTTTAAAAAACTCCTCAAGCTCTGTCAGATTGCATGGGGATTGTGAGTGAACTGCCTTTTCAAGTCCAGCCACAAATTCTCAATTGGATTGAGGTCTGGACTCTGACTTGGCCACTTCAGGACATTAACTTAGTTGTTTCTAAGCCATTCCCGTGTAGCTTTAGCTTTATGTTTGGGGTTTTTGTTTTGCTGGAAAACAAAACTTCTCCCAAATTGCAGTTCTCTTACAGTCTGCATGATGTTTTCCTCCAAGATTTCCCTGTATTTTGCTGCATTCATTTTACCCTCTACCTTCACAAGCCTTCCAGGACCCGCTGTAGTGAAGCATCCCCACAGCATGATGTAGCCATCACCATGCATCATGGTAGGTATAGTCAATTTTTGATGATGTGTGGTGTTTGGTTTACGCCAAACATAGTGTTAAGTCTGATGGCCAAAAAGCTCAATTTTGGTTCCATCAGACCATAGAACCTTCTTCCAGCTGACTTCAGAGCCTCCCACATGCCTTCTGGCAAACTCCAGCCAAGATTTCATGTGAGTTTTTTTCAACAATGGTTTTCTCTTTGCCACTCTCCCGTAAAGCTGCGACTGGTGAAGCACCCAGCCTTGTATGTGCAGTCTCTCCCATCTCAGCCACTGAAACTTGTAACTCCTCCAGTGTTGTCATAGGTCTTTTGGTGGCTGCCCTCACTAGTCCCATTCTTGCACGGTCACTTAGTTTTTGAGGATAGCCTGCTCTATGCAGATTTACAGCTGTGCCATATTCTCGTCATTTCTTGATGGTTGACTTAACTCTGCTTCAAGGGTTTTTCAGTGTCTTGGAAATCTTTCTGTATCCATCTCCTGACTTGTGCTCTTCAATAACCTTCTTGCAGAGCTGCTTGGAGTGTTCTTTTGTCTTCATATTGTAGTTATTTTCAGGATACGGATTCACCAGCAGATGGACCTTCCAGATACAGTTGTATTTTTACAGTACAGAGGTGTCCAAAAACAGATCTCCTTTAAACTAATTATGTGACTTCTAAAACCTATTGGCTGCACCAATGATGATTTGGTGTTTCATATTAAAGGAGGAGAATACTTGTGCAATCAATTATTTTGTGTTTTATATTAGTAATCAATTTGGGTCACTGTAAAGATTAGTTTTCACTTTGACACAAAAGAGTTTTTTTTCTGTTGATTAGTGTGATAAAAAAATAAATCCACTGTGATTCAATGCTGTAAAATAATAAAACAAGAATACTTTTAATAGGCACCATAGACTGGGCTAATATAAACCATATAAACCATATAACAATCACAGCATGGAAACAGGCCATCTCGGCCCTCCTAGTCCGTGCCGAACTCTTAATCTCACCTAGTCCCACCTACCTACACTCAGCCCATAACCCTTCACTCCTTTCCTGTCCATATACCTATCCAATTTTACCTTAAATGACACAACTGAACTGGCCTCTACTACTTCTACAGGAAGCTCATTCCACACAGCTATCACTCTCTGAGTAAAGAAATACCCCCTCGTGTTTCCCTTAAACTTTTGCCCCCTAACTCTCAAATCATGTCCTCTTGTTTGAATCTCCCCTACTCTCAATGGAAACAGCCTATTCACGTCAACTCTATCTATCCCTCTCAAAATTTTAAATACCTCGATCAAATCCCCCCTCAACTTTCTACGCTCGAATGAATAGAGACCTAACTTGTTCAACCTTTCTCTGTAACTTAAGTGCTGAAACCCAGGTAACATCCTAGTAAATTGTCTCTGCACTCTCGCTAATTTATTGATATCTTTCCTATAATTCTGTGACCAGAACTGTACACAATATTCCAAATTTGGCCTTACCAATGCCTTGTACAATTTTAACATTACATCCCAACTTCTGTACTCAATGCTTTGATTTATAAAGGCCAGCGTTCCAAAAGCCTTCTTCACCACCCTATCTACATGAGACTCCACCTTCAGGGAACTATGCACTGTTATTCCTAGATCTCTCTGTTCCACTGCATTCCTCAATGCCCTACCATTTACCCTGTATGTTCTATTTGGATTATTCCTGCCAAAATGTAGAACCTCACACTTCTCAGCATTAAACTCCATCTGCCAACGTTCAGCCCATTCTTCTAACCGGCATAAATCTCCCTGCAAGCTTTGAAAACCCACCTCATTATCCACAACACCTCCTACCTTAGTATCATCGGCATACTTACTAATCCAATTTACCACCCCATCATCCAGATCATTTATGTATATTACAAACAACATTGGGCCCAAAACAGATCCCTGAGGCACCCTGCTAGTCACCGGCCTCCATCACAATAAACAATTATCCACCACTACTCTCTGGCATCTCCCATCTAGCCACTGTTGAATCCATTTTATTACTCCAGCATTAATACCTAACGACTGAACCTTCTTAACTAACCTTCCATGTGGAACTTTGTCAAAGGCTTTGCTGAAGTCCATATAGACTACATCCACTGCCTTACCCTCGTCAACATTCCTCGTAACTTCTTCAAAAAATTCAATAAGGTTTGTCAAACATGCAAGCAGGCTTTTTCCATCGAGGTTGGGTGGGACTACAACCAGAGTTCTTAGGCTAAAAGTGAAAGTTGAAAAGTTTAAGGAGAACATGAGGGGAAACTTCTTCACGCAGAGGGTTGTGAGAGTGTGGAATGAGCTTCTAGCACAAGTGATTCATGCAAACTCAGTTTCAACGTTTAAAGAGGTAGAAAGCCATTGCACTGGAGCAGTTCCATTCTCTTGGCTTTAACTGTCCGTGTTCAGTGGCACAAACAAGCATCGCAAACTGGGGTCTTCCTTGCTTGCAGTGGATGACCATGACGTCAGGCCTTTTGCTCTCACAGAGCATTGCAGTACCACTATCCTGGCCATTGGATCTCACCGTAGATCTTATCCAGCCAGTCCACCAGAGCTGACTTTGCATCCTACGACAAGCATGTCCTTATCTCACCAGGGTCTGAGGCTATCACCTGCAACCCTCAACTGGTCCAGCCAGTTGTCGAAGCCGTATACCGGGGTGTAGCTGCTGTCGCATGCAAACAGCTCCTTGGAGCCATGGGAGAGGCCTGTGCCCAGCGGGGACCAAAGGTGGACAAGCTGCCCTAGAATAGACATGACAAGCCCCTTCACCAGAGGTGCTACCCCTCCCTGGACACCCCATACACCACAGGCTAAGAACTCCTGATTTACAGAATAGTGTCTATGTTTGCATCTTAAAAGAATCTCATTTGATGCTTCCTGGCAATTTAATAAATGGCAACATATATCTGCAACATGCAGCACAATTTGCAAAAAAACAACCACACCCATGTGTTTGATAATGGCGATGTATTTGTATTAATTCTGCCTTTATGGTAGTGATGGCATTTATATTGATGGGGAAAAGAAGATACTGTCTGTTAAGATCTTGCCATATGTCTAACAATTTTCCATCCTTGGCTAAAGCATACTGGTTGTTGTTCACTATCTCCCAGATTTGGGCCACAATTAAGACTGCAGTTACGTGTTCCAACAGCCATATCAATTTTTGTCCTGAGAGTGGTTTCCTCATAGTACAGATTTCATATCCACTTAGGATCACCTTACACTGTGGGACTCTAATGTATCAAGATCTTTGGAAACTGATTGCTAATTCTTTCCCCCTATCATTTTTTTAATCAAAATGAGCATTATAACTTTAAGAGCAAGGGGAAACATACAGTATTTAAGCTGCTGGGATGGGAATTGGCATCCCCTGACCTTAGCAGAGCCCCAGCATGTCAATGTGGATAATTTGAAAACAATATGAAAATGAGGTGCCCTCGTATTATGAGGTAAGGTCATTCTCTATTCTTAATGCAAGAATGGTACAACGCACAGTAGTTCTATTCTGCCAATATTTTCAGAGATTATTGAGGTTTGGACACTCTGACACCATTAGATTTGATGCTGGATTCTACCCTATGGATCAGTGCAAGAAATATTAAATTCACTCTTATACTTTTAAAATCAGGTTCTAATTGATAACTAGAATAAGTATATTACATATAAATTCAAATTCAATGTTCTAACATCAAGGGAATATTTTACAAATAAATATTTGCATATTACTTGCTTCAGTGTTCTGTATTCTTGATGAGGAATTGTCTGTAGTAATAAAAAAGCTCAAATGCAAATGTTCTTAATATTATCAACAATTTATTTGTAAATAATGTATCAAATAAGGATATGAATTTACTTTTGCAGATCCACTATTAAAACAAATATTCATTCTTATAACAATGTTATTGATTAAATGTTCCAACAGTCTTGCATATTCATAAAAAGTTTGGGAATTCAAAGTCAAACAGCAGATCTCTTTCTCCTTGGTTTCCCTCTACTTTCAGAGTTTCAATTTTAAATATAAACAGAAGAGATTCTGCAGATGCTGGAAATCCAGAACAACACACACACAATGCTGGAGGAACTCAGCAGGTCAGGTGGCATCCATGGAAATGAATAAACAGTCGATGTTTCGGGCTGAGACTTTTTGTGACAGCCTGAAAGAAGTGGGAGGATGCCAGAATAAAGATGTGGGATGAGGGGAAGAAGGCTAGCTAGAAGGTGACGGTTGAAGCCAGGTGGGTGGGAAAGGTAAGGGGCTGGAGAAAAAGGAATCGGAGAGGGGAGGAGAGTGGGCCATAGGAGAAAAGAAAGGAGGAGGGGACCCAGGAGAAGTGATAGGCAGATGAGATTACATAAAAGGCCAGAGTGGGGAACAGAAGAATTTTCCTGTTTTGTTGTCACTTTTAATTGTCCTGTTTGGGTTTCTTTCTCTCCTTATGTTTTGTGAATATACTTACTGCAAATAATATGAGTTACAGTGCAGTAAAACTGACTCAATTATTTATGTGTAGCTTGCCAAGAAATACCTGCATGAAATAATGCAATATTAAAATAAGTATCTTGACTTGAATAAGTAAGTTTTTTATAAATGTAAGAGGTGAAAATTACAATTTTAATAAATATTTATAATCCATTTATAAATACTTTATTAACAGCGGACAGAAGTTGCATTTATATAGTGCCTTAATGTAAGAAAATGTTCTAAGGCACTTTGCAAGAATACTATCAAATACGTTTTGACACTAATTCTTGTCTGGACACAACAGGGATAGCCACTTGCAGCTTGGTCAATGTATGGGGCTTCAAGGACTAACTTAAGAGAAACGTTCAGGGAAGCAGATTGGCAGGAAAATTGAAAAGTGAAGTCCTATTGTTTGGGCCTAAGCAAATGCTGACTACACCACCATCCAGGCCATGTCCTACCCACTATCCCACTTCGAGTTTTGAGTAAACGCACAGTTGCCCAGAGAAGGTGGAGTGCAGCAGTGTTGAGTGGTTGTGAGGCAATGTAAGCCAGGATGGAAATTTTATATTTGTGCTGTTTCCAATACAAGACACAATGTCGTTAATAAGCAGAAATTTGATGGTGAAAGGAGTATTGCCAGTTAGAAACGCTGTTAGCAGTGATCAGGATGAGTTCAACTTTACTAAGTGAGCAAAATGAACTTTTACTTTAGAAACCTCTGTTGGTCGAGGTTAACCATGGATAATGCATCCCAGCTGCCTACGTGGTACACAAGGCAGGGCAGTACAATATGGAGAGCAAGTGTTGCCGGTGTAGCAGACTCCCCCTCCCTACGCAGCTGATGAAGGAACGCCAGCCACCCATATAGTTTGGCACCAGTTGCCAGTCAGTGCTGAAATCAACATTGGATTGCCTTATGGGCTCCAGCTCTGGATTTCTCCTCTGGGTTTACTCCCGAAGACATCCCTCCGGGTGGTTATAGCTGCAAGGCAGTGGAAATTTGAGATTCAAGTTGTCAATAGACAATAGACAATAGACAATAGACAATAGATGCAGAAGTAGACCATTCGGCCCCTCAAGCTGGCACTGCCATTTTGAGATCATGGCTGATCAACTACTATCAATACCCGGTCCATCTCCTAGATGAGCCACTAACCATGGCTGATGAGTTCCATCTGCCTGAAGTGACTGGAAACCCACCTTTGCCCCTTCTCTTGTCAGTAGAAACTGTTCCATTGGCTTAGCAGCTAAGCCCCTCGTGAAGGTCAGGAACTAGAATTGTCTATTTGAGACACACACAATTGGGAGCATTTTATAGGTAGTGGGAGCTTATCCCCATTACCACCCATGGCTATGACAACCTTAAGGTACCATACGCTTTCTAAATACCATCCGTTGTGAGTTTCATGGTCGATTTGCAAAGCACCATAATTTGCAGGATTTTTGTCCAAGTGCCGGAAAATGAAATTTAGCCAAATTCAGTTTATGTCTCGCATGGGCCGTTTGGGCTGAATGTCTCCTGTTCTGTAAAATTCCTTAAATCTTACAAAAGCCATAAGCAGCATTTATGCAGAGCTTTTATTACAGGGCTAATTAACAGAAGAACCCCGGCAGAAACCCTTCGTTAAAGGGTGATAATGGCCAATTCAGTTTGTGTGTCCTGGGAAAAAGAAAACACTTTGAAAATTATACTGGAGAAATAAACAACTTAAAAAAATTCAATTTTGATAGTTTGTGACAACATAATTGAAACAGCAGGAGACTTCTCAATCAATCATTTGAGCTGAAGAGAGACTACAAAATTGACAAAGGCAACAGCTGGCAGGAAACCTCTCTGATATTCTAGTATGGTTAATCATCACTCCCAGGTGCACTGTGGTACAAAAAGAACTGAATTCTGAAAAAAAGGAAACAATTTCAACTACTTCTGCAGCAATATTAAAATCTACGCTGCTGAAGACACAAAGAAATTTCAACATCATTCTCTTTTATCTTGATTTAAAGACACAACTGCATAGCATTGATTCCCCCAATGGGAGTTTCAGCTAGGACGAGTACATGTCAGAAATTTAAATAAGTGCTGTGCTTGGCAATCTGAGTATACATTACCATTCCAAGTGAGATACATAGGGTACGATCAGTGAATTCATGGATTTAATCATCCTGCAAAAATCCACCCATCAGTCTGTTCACATTCTCCATGTGATGGGGAGCACTCGATATACACACTCCCTCACTCTCACTTTCACTCACAGACAAACATTGCCTGGTCATTCTGCTGTCATTGCAGTGAGTGTATGCACTTCAATGTCTTCCCTGCTAGATTCTCACAATTAACCCTTTGCATCGCTGCGTATGTTCAGAGTCGGACACCAAAGTTTAGCTTCATTCTACGATCAGGTTGGTTTTATGGTGTCTTTTCCACAGAATATTCCGTTTCTTTAGCAATGAGGATATATACATGTGTAGATGTTGTTTGTACACTGTAATTAAGGTAGATACTAATGTTTATTTTATAATATGATTGAAAACTACATTGTGGGATCCACCCAGAGGACCACAAGTTTGTCGTAGGGCTTTCAAGGCGTGCGTGCCTCAACGACCCAGAGAGCTATGCTTGCGCTTTGGGTCCTAGTAGACTCACCCTTGACAAACTTGTCAAAGTGTAGAAGCCAGGCTGAGAGTGGTCCTCTGGGCCTTTGGGTTTGGGCGTTCAGCTCTGGCTAACAACCCAGACTGCTCAAAAACACTGTTATGAAAACAGCAATGAAAAATCCTTCTTTATCCGTATGCAATGATAGTGACAGAAGGGGATGGAGGACCTTCAATGCTGCCCTAAACACCAGCAGTGCAACGGGCAGTAATGATAATACATTGCCATATGCATCGTATCTAATTCATGTGTAGTTTTAAGTTAACTTGGTTAGTAATTAAAGATGGCATGTCCTAGAGCCTAATGAAAGGAGCTCATCACCCTCAGTTTGGGGGAGAGATAGCGGTGCCAAGAGTTCACACAGGTCAAGAATAAAGATGGGGCTATTCTTATGTTTCTTGCAGATATCATTTTGTAGATATCGGTGTTTTTACTTTCACTATTTCCACTCATTTTTGTAAGTTTGATTTTCTCACATCTAATAAACAGCTTTGCACTGAAGTGCTAAGCAACTCCAGCCAATTTTTTCCACATACAAAAGATGTCTACCAAGACAGGGCAGACACGAAGCAGTGCAAAGTCCCTCGCAGTGCATCCTGCAGGCCTGGTCCACGGTATCCCAATGTCTGTATCATTGGGATCTCTTCTGGTGAAGGTTCGACCTATACAAAAACTACGAATTACACCTGCACGCAAAATGGACCAATGTCCTTGCGGGCAGATTTGCTAGAGCTGCTGGGAAGGGTTTAAACTAATTTGGCAGGAGGTGGGGATGGTGCTGCTGGCCAGAAAGTCAAATCAGTGAATTCAAATTGGTCAAGGACAGTGGAAGTAGACAAACCAATTTTCTTTGTTCTTGCCATGAGGTTGAAGGAATGGAGGTTGCCATTTTGTGAAGCTGTTCTATATAGCTGTTCAGGAATAGGTCCTGATGATCTTCTGGACTGGAGATAATTTCCAAATCAGAAGTTATTTGTGAGGTGTTCTTAAGTACAATGGAACATGCAGGTTTATGAATAGTGGGGTCAGTGTCTGCCCTGAGTAACTTAAGCCTAGTAAGCTGGCTGGTCTGCTCTGGTCTAGAACAAAGAGACATAAAGTACCAGTTGTCACTTGCTGAAGAGGGCAATAAATTCAATCCGGCTTGGACCACAGCCAATAAAATGACACATGTCAGTCAAATGACCTTCAGCCAATGACATTGGAAGATAACATTTGAATTGATTTAAAGTGTTCAAAAGTAAGGAGCTTCAAGTGCAAAGTAGCAACAACTCTCAGGAGATGAACCATCGTGGATGTGGAGGAGCCAGTGTTTGGACCAGTGGAGATCACCTCGGGACTATGAGCAATAACCTGGCCGGCATAAATTCTTTTTCCCGGGTATTACCTTTTCTCTTCCTTGACTGTTCATTGAGGGTCAGGGAAATGTAGTAGGTGCGCACATAGGTCTTCAGTTGTGCAAGTTCACACGTCTCTTAGTTGAGATAATAAAGGCACTCATCAAGAGATCTTCAACAGAAATTTGGGGAAAAGCAATCTTTAGTTAAAAAAAAACAAACACGAGGAACTCTGCAGATGCTGGAAATTCAAACAACAACACACAAAATGCTGATGGAACACAGCAGGCCAGGCAGCATCTATAGGGAGAAGCGCTGTCGACGTTTCGGGCCGAGACCCTTCGTCAGGACTAACCGAAAAGAAAGACAGTAAGAGATTTGAAAGTAGTGGGGGGGAGGGGGAAATGCGAAATGATAGGAGAAGACCGGAGGGGGTGGGGTGAAGCTAAGAGCTGGAAAGGTGATTGGCGAAAGTGATACAGAGCTGAAGAAGGGAAAGGAGGAAAGGATCATGGGACGGGAGGCCTCGGGAGAAAGAAAGGTGGGGGGAACACCAGAGGGAGATGGAGAACAGGCAAACAACTAAATATGCCAGGGATCCCTGACATATTTAGTTGTTTGCCTGTTAACTTCCGTTAATGCCCCTCCTCCCCTTCTTACCCCATCCCTGACATATTTAGTTGTTTGCCTGTTCTCCATCTCCCTCTGGTGTTTCTCCCCCACCTTCTTTCTCTCGAGGCCTCCCATCCCATGATCCTTTCCCTTCTCCAGCTCTGTATAACTTTCGCCAATCACCTTTCCAGCTCTTAGCTTCACCCCACCCCCTCCAGTCTTTGCCTATCATTTTGCATTTCCCCCTTCCCCCACTACTTTCAAATCTCTTACTATCTTTCCTTTGGGTTAGTCCTGATGAAGGGTCTCGGCCCAAAACATCGACAGTGCTTCTCCTTATAGATGCTGCCTGGCCTGCTGTGTTCCACCAGCATTTTGTGCATGTTGTTGTTTTAGTAAAAAAACATTCATTTTAGAAGAATCCACTGGAAATTGAGATTTATAAAGTTCAGTACAAAAATCTTGAAAAATCGTATTAATTTCGTCATATTCCCAAGCCAGGGTGCCATCTTTCCTACAAATTCTCAAGATTTGCCTTTTGGCTCTGGCCATTTTTAATTGAGATGCAAGCAGTTTGTTATTTTTATCTCCAAGCATATAAAATTGACTGTTTAACTTAAGCAAATAACCTTCAATAGGATAGGTTAATAGCAAATTATATTGTGACTGGAGTTCCACCCTTTGTTTAAATAAATCAATATTAGGGGAGATCGCATAGATATTATCTAAATCTTTAATTTGTTTTGAAATCCTATCTAATACTGCCTTAGTCTGTTTTTTTAAGCTGAGCTGAATAAGTAATGATTTGACCACGTAAAAATGCTTTAAATGTATCCCGTATGATTAATTTAGACATACCCCCTATATCATGTAAAAGAAAAAATTATTTTATTTGGGCTTTAATGAAGCTGACAAAGTCAGAGTTTTGTCATTATTATTAAAGGTCTTTATTCTTTCTCAAACGTTTGGAGATTATTTAACGTTATATACTTGTCTACTTTTAAAACTCCACAATGCGTTTTTTTTTTGGGATGCTGAAAAAGCGTTTGATCGGCTTGAATGGAAATATTTATTTAATGTTTTAGAGAAATTTGGTTTTGGTGTTAATTTTAATAATTGGATTAGAATGATATATAAAACTCCTATTGCTACTGTTATTACCAATAACTCTAGATCCCCTTTTTTCAGCTTTCACAGGGGGACAAGACAAGGTTGTCCATTGAGCCCTTTGTTATTTAACTTAGTATTAGAACCCCTTGCTATCGCTCTCCGTGAAGCTAAAGATATTCATGGGATTCTTGTGAATGAGACCATTCATAAGATTTCTCTGTACGCTGACGACGTACTTCTTTATATTTCTAATCCTGAGAAATCTATCCCTGCCTTGCTAAAATTATTTAATGAATTTGGAGATTTTTTGGGATACAAATTAAATTTTCACAAAGGTGAACTGTTCCCTTTAAATGAATCTGTTTCCATATATGATAATATTCCTTTCAGAGTCATGGATTCCTTTAGATATTTAGTTGTTACAATTACTAAAAAATATAAAGATCTTTATAAAGCTAATTTTGTTCCCTTGGTAGAATAAAGGTATTCATCAGCAAACACAGGTTCTCTCTGTCCATATCTTCTCATTACATTATTACAAAGGGGTAATGCTTGTACCATGAGTACCGGAGTCAATGGGTTGAGGACGGGCCACTTGGTATTCAAATAGATGCAGTGTGTTGTGAAGACAAACAGATGACAGGGCAAAATTGCAGTCACTGGGCTGAGTTAAAGTAGAACAGGTGGCCAAAACCAAAAAGGCTGATGAATACAGGACTGAAGGTGTTATATTTGAATGCACACAGTATATGGAATAAGGTCGATGATCTTATAGCACAGTTAGAGCTTGGCAGGTAGGATGTTGTGGGCATCTCTGAGTCATGGATGAAAGTAGATCATAGTTGAGAGCTTAATATCCAAAGATGCACGTTGTGGCGAAAGGACAGGCAGGCAGTGGCATGCCTCTGTTAGTGAAAAATGAAATCAAATCCTTAGAAAGAAGTGATAAAGGATCGGAAGATGTAGAAAGTAGAATTAAGAAAGTGCAAGGGCAAAAATAGCCCAATGGGAGTTATATACAGGCTTCCGAACAGTAGGTAGGATGTGGGCTACAAATTACAATGGGAAATAAGGAAAGGTCTATAAAAATGGCAATGTTACACTAATCATGTAGGATTTCAATATGCTGGTAAATTGTGAAAATCATATTGGAACTGGGTCCCAAGAGAAGGAATTTTTAGAATGTCTACAAAATGTTTTTTTTTGAGCAGATGGTAGTTGAGCCCATTGGGGAAAGGCAATTCTGAATTGGTTGTTATGTAATAAGGTAAAGGAATTTTTAGGGGCCAGTAATCATAATCTGATAGAATTCACTCTGCAGTTTGAGAAGGCGAAGCTAAAATCGGATGTATCAGTACTACAGTGGAGTACAGGTAACTACAGAAGCACAAGAGACGAGCTGGCCAAAATTGATAAGAAAGAAACTCTAATAGGGATGATGGCAGTACAGGAATGGCTGGAGTTTCTGGTGACAATTAGGAAGGTGTAGGAAAGATGCATCCCAAAGAAGTAGCATTCTAAAGGGAGAATGAGGCAACCATGGCTGACAAAAGAAGTCAAA
Source organism: Hypanus sabinus (assembly GCF_030144855.1). Classification (NCBI taxonomy): domain Eukaryota; kingdom Metazoa; phylum Chordata; class Chondrichthyes; order Myliobatiformes; family Dasyatidae; genus Hypanus; species Hypanus sabinus. The sequence goes on from NC_082709.1 coordinate 7,600,951, forward strand.
GACAGTATAATAAAGAGGGTATATAATTTAACAAAAATGAGTAGAAAGTTGGGGGATTGGGAGCTCATCTTGGTGCGGATCATGTTGCTGCCTGCTGCAGCAGGGCGGCCGAGTTGGTGCGCAAAGGCGGTGTGCAGCCTAGCAGCGAGTAATTGCCTTTGATTATCTTCTTGTGATTGAAAGGCCCCGTAGGACATCGGTAATGTAGAATACTGCAAGTCTGGTTCATTGGTTTATTGGTGAGACTGATAGCAGAGCAGTTGTGTGGCCTCGGTTGTAGCACGGACTAGGCCTCATGCCCAGAATCACCCGTTGCAGCCGCCCAGGAAAGGGGACACAGGAGAACATCCATGCTGGGTTAGACTCTGGCCCCTCCCATAGGTGCTTCTCTCCAGTGTTTTCTCCATGAAAGCCAAGCTGGACTGAGTTCACCCATGCACTTTTCCTTCATTTAAATGCTTTAAATGCTTAAGCTGCAGATCACTTGTGACGTACAAAAAAGCTGGATGAACTCAGCAGGTTGGGCAGCATCCGTTGAAAGGAGCAGTCAACGTTTCGGATCGAAACCCTTCGTCAGGACTAAAGAAGGAGTGGGCAGGGGCCCTATAAAGAAGGTGGGGAGAGAGTGGAAAACCAATCAGAGGAAAGATCAAGGGGTGGGGGAGGCATTTGTGGATTGCTACAGGTTTGTTTTCGTTGACCACATGCATGTACCATTGATCTAATGGACATGACACTCAGAGACTTGGGCCATATTATAATTTTTTGTGTAACTGTATGTTTTCTGCTATCTTTCATGTGCTGTGTGTGCCTTCTGCTCTCTGTGTCTTTTGGTACTGTGTTTTTCACCTTTGCCCTGGAGGAACACTGCTTTGTTTGTCTTTATTTATGTGTATTCATAGATGGTTGAATGACAATTAAACTTGAACTTGATTAAACAACAGCTCCCTAGCTCTGAAAGAGTGTAAAGTCATGTAATACACACACAAAAAGCCGCTGACAGGTTAGGTTTGGAAAGGATGGTTATTGATCTTTTATGTCTTGGCTTGCTGGTATCTTGTCACTGAAAATTGCAACAGGCAGGAATTCATGAGTTCCACATTTAAGTTGCTTCTGCCAGAAAAGGGCAGATTTCTCACTTACTTGTGTGAGTATAATATCTTGAGGTTTCTGAGTGTTAATGGGGTGATCAAAAAACTTTCTCCAAATTGTCAGAAAACAGATGGCATGTGGTCCAATTGATCCTAATTAAGTACTGTATATGGCCTGCGCCTGTGCTCTTTCATTCTATAATCCCCAGGTTCACACATCTGTTGATCCTGTTTGGTTTCTGATATTAATTATCCACAGTGCATGTAAGAAAATAAGAACATTGGAAACTACAGATGAAATGAGCTATGAGTCACTCACAAACCTGCTTCAGCATAAAATAAGATCATTGCTGATCTGACTTTGGCCTCTTTTCCCCTTTCTCCTTCACCACATAACCTAATCAGCACTTTTTTTTACCGCTGCACAGATCTCCATTATTCTAAGCAGGAAATTTTTGTACGGCCTAAAAAATGTGCTGCATTTTACATTAACAGAATCTAAAAGAAAACTCCAGCAGCACAGTAACAATGGGTATGTGTGTGGGAGCATTTCAGTCACTGTGCTGCCAAGCATCCGAGTAGACCAGAGGGAACAATACTCCTAATACCCCTTTGTTCCAAAGACTGCCGAGATCAACCTTGCAAATATTCAATCTTTTAGTCTTTACGTATCTCTGGTAGAGAATTCCAACGATTCACGGTCCTCCTACACTAGAATCTCCTCTCTATCATATTATTCTGAACTACTCCCCCGAGTTTTGGAACCCCATCCCCCCACCCACAAGGAGAAATATCGCCAGGCATCCAGGTCAAGCCGTCTCTGAAAACCCCGTGGTTCAGCAAATTGGTTCTCTTTCCTCTAAATTCTGGTGAATAAATCACAAATCTGCTCAACCATTCTTCCTCAGAAGTCAATTTAGTGAAAGCTCTCTGAAAGTTACCTCCAGTGCATGTATATCCAACCTGGAAATAAAGAGATAAGATTGTACACTGTACTCAATGTTCTAATTTAATACAGTCATTTAGTCAGCACAGAAGCAGGCCCTTCAGCCCATCTAGTCCATGCCAAAACTAGTTAAACTGCCGACTCCCATCGACATAGCCCTCATACCCCTACCATCCAGGTGCCTATCCAAGCTTTGCTTAAATGTTGAAAGTGAGCTCACATGCTCCACTTGTGCAGGCAGGTCATTCCACACTCCCAAACCCTCTGAGTGAAGAAGTTTCCCATTATCTTCTCCTTAAACTTTTCATCTTTCATCCTTTACCCACAACATCTGGTTGTAGACCCCCCCAACCTCAGTGGAAAAAGGCTGCTTGCATTTCCCCTATCTATACCCCTCATAGTTTTGTTTATATCCATTAAATCTCCCCTCAATCTTCTATGTACCAAAGAGTATAGTCCTAACCCATTCAATCTTTCCTTATATCTCAGGTCCTCCAGACCCAGCAACATGCTTGTAAATTTTCTCTGCACTCTTTCAACCTTGTTTACATCTTCTCTGCAGGCTGGTGACAAAAATTGCACACAGTACTCCATGTTAGGCCTCACCAATGTCTTATACAAGTTCAACATAACATCCCATCTTCTGTACTCAATATATTGATTTACAAATGCCAATGTGCCAAACGCTTTCTTTCCAACTCTATCTGACTGTGACACCACTTCCATTGAATTATGGACCAATATTCCCAGATCCCTTTGCTCTACTTCATTCCTCAGAGCCCCACCTTTCACTGTGTAAGACCTACTCTGATTGGTCCTTCTGAAGGGCAACATCTCACACTTGTCTGCATAAATTTCCTTCTGCCATCTTTCAGCCCATTTTTAAGCTGATCCAGAAATCCCTCTCCAAGCTATCATAGCCTTCTTTGCTTTCCACTACAACCTCCGCCTTGAAGTCACACGCACATTTACTGATGACTTTCCCACTACTGATATCAGAATCACCAACCTATAATTCCCTGGTTTATACTTCAAGCCTTTCTTAAACAGGGGAACAACATTAGCTATCCCCCAGTCCTCTGGTACCTCTCCTGTCGCTAAGCATGATTAAATATCTCTGAAAAATATCCCAACTCTTTTGATGTAAGTGTCAAAGTTCTTTTTGCCTTCCAATTTACTGGCTGAACTGATGTTAATATTCTGTTTTTCAGTAAGAGAGTGCCCACATCATTTTGTACTTTAGTATTTAATAATCTTTCTCCGTGGTGGCAGAACAGAACTTGGTGATTTGGCAGCCAGGAATAACCACCCAGAGAATGTATTCAAAGCACACTGTAAAGGTAAAGAAAAGTTAGCCTTTGGTAATAAGAGTCACAATGTAACCAGATTTCTGGAGAAAACAATAGGGTTCACTTACACTATTCAGGAAAGGCAAACTGCCATGTCTGGCACAACTGTGACTGATTCTGAAATGACCAAGCAAGCTTTGCAGCTCATGGACTCTTGAGGAAAGGCAGTAAAAGTTGGCCTTTCCAATGACCTCCAGATTCTGAAAATTTGAACAAAAAAAACAGTATTCATTCTTCTTATAAAAGAGGATCATTTAACCCATGTACCAATTTTTGCCACTCACATCACCCAATAACCTGTCATTACAGATTCATTGTGTCATTCTCATTGCGTGCTCTTCCATCTTTTTTGTTGCACAATATACTCAATACCGAGTCCATTCATGTAGGTTGTAAACAGCTGCTGCCCCAGCACTCCTGTTGCACTCCACCAGTAACAACTTACTAGGGTGGCACGGTACCATAGAGGATAGCACAATGCTTTACAGTACAGGTGACCTGGGTTAAATTCCTGCCACTATCTGTAAAGAGTTACCACTGCACAAGCTAAATTCCTCACAGAAAATAAAGTTTAAACATTCTCCCCATAGCTGTGTTTCCTCCAGGTGCTCCAGTTTCCTCCACAAGCCAAAGATGTACCATTTAGTGGGTTAAATTTCACGTCACATGCCGGTGACCTGATTCTAAATCTCCACTTCTGATCCATCTATGAGGATATGTATCTATGAGGATTTGTCTTACCCTTCCTGAAGTCTACAATCAGCTCTTTCATCTTACTGATGCTGAGTGCCAGGTTGTACTGTGGCACCACTCCACTGGTTGGCATATCTCACTCCTGTACGTCCTCTCGTCGCCACCTGAGATTCTACACCAATGGTTGTATCATCAGCAAATCTATAGATGGTATTTGAGCTATACCTAGCCACACAGTCATGGGTATAGAGAGTAGAGCAGTGGCTAAGCACACACCCCTGAGTTGTGCCAGTGTTGATCGTCAGCAAGGAGGATATGTTATGACCAATCTGCACAGAGTGTGGTCTTCCGAAGTCGAAGATCCAATTGCAGAGGCCCAGGTTCTGCAACTTCTCAATCAGGATTGTGGGAATGATGGTATTAAATGCTGAGCTATAGTCAATGGACAGCATCCTGACGTAGGTATTCGTTTTGTCCAGTGGTCTGAGGCTGTGTGGAGAGCCATTGAGACTACATCTGCCATTTACCTCAAATGACATTTGTTTAGTGACTAGAGATTAGCTTTGTTTGTCATACAGTATATATATCAGAATTAGATTTAATATCATTGGCATATGTTGTGAAATTTGTTATCTTTGTGGCAGTACAATATGATACAATATATAATATAGAATAAAACCTGAATTACAGTAAGAATATATGTACAGAGCTAATAAAAAGTATTCACCCCATCCCCACCACCCGTTTCCCCAGAAGTTATCATGTTTTGTTGCTTTACATTAGATCACCGTGGATTTAATTTGGCTTTTTTTGACATTGGTCACCTGAAAGATTCTTTTGTGTCAAGGTGAAAACAGATCTCAACAAAGTGATCTAAATTAAAAACAAATATAAAACACAAAATAATTGATTGCATAAGCATTCACCTCCTTCTAGTCAGTATTTAGTAGATGTACGTTTGGCAGCAATTACAGAACTGGGTCTGTGTGGATAGGTCTCTATCAGCTTTGCACATCTGGACGCTGCAATTTTTCCCCATTCTTCTTTACAAAACTGCTCAAGCTCTGTCAGATTGCATGAGGATTGTGAGTGAACAGCCCTTTTCAAGCCCAGCCACAAATATTCATTTGGACTGAGGTCTGAACTCTGACTTGGCCTCTCCAGGGCATTAACTTTGTTGTTTTAAGCCATTCCTGGGGTCATTATCTGGCTGTAAAACAGATCTTCTCCCAAGTCACAGTTCTCTTGCAGACTGGATCAGGTTTTCCTCCAGGATTTCCCTGTATTTTGCTGTATTCATGTTACCCTCTACCTTCACAAGCCTTCCAGGGCCTGCTGCAGTGAAGCATCCCCACAGCAAGATACAGCCACCACCGTGCTTCACGGTAGGGATAGTGTGTTTCTGATAATGTGCGGTGTTCGGCTTACACCAAGCATAACATTTAGTCTGATGGCCAAAAATCTCAATTTTGGTTTCATCAGACCATAGAACCTTCTTCCAGCTGACTTCAGAGTCTCCTACATGTCTTCTGGCAAACTCTAGCCAAGATTTCAACTGATTTTTTTTCAACAATGGCTTTCTCTTTGCCACTCTCCCATAAAGCTGACTGGTGAAGCACCCGGACAACAGTTGTTGTATGTGCAGTCTCTCCCATCTCCGCCACTGAAGCTTGTAACACCTGCAGTGCTGTCATAGGTCTTTTGGTGGCCTCCCTGACTGGTCCCCTTCTTGCATGGTCACTCAGTTTTTCAGGATGGCCTGCTCTAGGCAGATTTACAGCTGTGTCATATTCTTCCCATTTCTTGATGATTGACTTAACTATACTCCAGGGATATTCAGTGAGTTGGAGATTTTCTTCTATTCATCTCCTGATGTGTGCTTTTCAATAAACTTTTTACAGATTTGCTTGGAGTGTTCTTTTGTCTTCATGGTATAGGATACCAACTCACCAGCAGTTGGATCTTCCAGATACAGGTGTATTTTTATTACAATCACTTGAAACACCTTGACTGTACATGATGATCTCCATTGAACTAATTATGTGACTTCTAAAACCAATTGATGCACCAGTGATGATTTGGTGTGTCATATTAAAAGGGGGTGAATACTTATGCAATCAATTATTTTGTGCTTTATATTAGTAATCAATTTAGCTCACTTTGTAGAGATCGGTTTTCACTTTGACACAAAAAAGACTTTTTCTGTTGATCAGTGTCAAGAAAGCCAAATTAAATTGACTGACATTCAAGACTGTAAAACAATAAAACAGGAAAACTTCAAAGGGGGTAGGGGTGAATACTTTTTATGCGCACTGTATATTAAATAAGTAGTGCAAAAATAGAAAATAAAAATAGTGAGGTAGCGTTCAAGGATTCAGTGTCTATTCAGAAATCTGATGGCAAAGGGGAAGAAGCCATTCCTGAGTCATTGCATGTGTGCCTTCGGCCTTCTGTACCCCCTACCTGATGGTAGCAATGAGAAGAGAGCATGACCTGGGTGACGGGGGTCCTTAATGATGCCTTTATCAGGCATTGCTCCTTATGGGCGTCAGCTGTGCAGTGAAATGTGCCAAATGTGCCGGTACATATATACTGTATATGCATGAGACTTTTGCACAGTATTTTAGCATGCCCACAGCTCACTAAACATAACCTGTATGTCTTTGGACTGTGGGAAGAAACCAGAACACTCAGAGGAAAACCCAGTTGGTCACAGGGAGAATGTACAAACTCTGTACAGACAGCAGTGGACCCCCAATCTTATATCTGGCGCAGTAAAGCATTGTGCTAACCACTACACTGTCATGATGCCCCTTCAGCACAGCAATTTTTGTCAGTGTATATCATCTGCCTGTCTCCCGACCACGGCCTGAAAACTGACCGAGTCCCTAGCATCAAGCTGATTAATGTATATATGAAGCGAGTTCATGGGGCATTGGCTATAATGCCAGGGCAGGCACAAGAACTTTGAAAATAGCAGCAGGTTTGGGTCATACAGTCGCCATACCTGCTCTACCAATGATAATATCTTGGCCTGAACCGCATTGTCTTATCCATTCTCCTTAAAACCTGATTTCCTGTAATGCTCATAATCCTGTCCTTTCCTCCAGCTTCCTCATGCTCACAAGAAAAACGAGAGCACTACAGCATGGAAAGATGCCCTTCAATAAACAGAGTCCGTGCTGACCAATGTTACCTCTGTGCGGGCCAGCCAGAGCTCCGAGCAGGAAATTCTTACACAGCCTGAAAACTGCACATCATTTTAAATGTTTTTGTTTTGTAGACAGCATCAATGATCAGCGAGCCAGCAGTTTATTAATAATGAACTATTGACCTGTTATGTTTTGTAACTCAAAACATTAAATGAATTCAAAGGAAACCAAGAGAGTCGAGAATGTGAGTCTAACTTAGTGTTCTTACCTTCAGCGAGAAATGCACATATAACATGCTAGCATGATGACGTATGCAAATCATGTATTTATACATATAATCTGTAATTGAATATTTAAATAAGTAAGAATACTTAATCAACCAATATATACAAAATTACTCAAATATTACTGAAATATTAAACACACAACAAATTCCATTCCACAAAACAATATTGTGTTTATTGTTACAATTTCTAACAGTGTTGCAACTTGAAACACTGATAAAGTAAATACACTGAGCTCTAAAATACTTCAAAGTAAACATTGTTGTGGGTTTATTACTTAGAAAAAAATTTGGATTTATTCATTAACACATAATTTCAGAGTATTTAACAATTATAGTAACATAGCTTTTAAAATTATATTAGTATAATCTCAAAATAATATTAACATCATATAAAAGAAAATTCCAGCTGCACAGCAACACAGGCTATGTGCTCGGGGGCATTTCAGTTATTGCTTTGCCGCACACTCGTGCACCTTAGAGGGAACAATGACGCTCGTCATCAACTATCCAGATCTTTACCAATCCTACACTAACACATTTTATTCTCTCCATATTCCTGCCAGTTTTTCCACAGATTCTACTTCTCATCCACACTCAAGTGGCAAGTGAGGTTACAGAAAGAACTAGAATTCATTCTTCAACAGTTGGTCTCTGTAATGGAAAACAGAATGAATGTAGCCTTTTTGTAAGTGCGTGACAATGAGCACAGACTCAGTGGGACGTAAGGCCAATTTCTGTGAATCTGTCTCTATAACAGTATGACACTATGGTTCTTAGTTTGAGAGTCCCATTGACTGCTCAGCATAATCACAGAAGCTTACCATTCGGTCATCGCACCACCCTCCTCCATTACTATAATTTGGCTTGTCCTATCTTACAGGACAAGCACATCATCAAGATTAGCTTAGTACTAACCATTAGCCCCGTTATGCTACGGAAGTGTGTCAGGCTGCATTTCTGCAAATGTTGTTGCATTCTTTGGTGTGTGGTCTAATACTGAAGCCAAATTCCAGGGGAGTTCTGTGCTGACATAATATTATGCATAATTACTTCAAACAAATCGTATAGCCCATTTCCTGTAATCAGGACAGTTCTGAACTTTCAATATTTTTGTCTGATATTAAAGTTCTTCCTGCACATGATAGATAATCAATATCTCTTCAATCAGAAAATCCTTGAAATGATCCTGTGAAATAGCTCCCCAGCTAATTGGCCAGTTCACTGCAAAAGCTCAACAGATTATTCTTTTTTTTTATTTTTAATCAGCCTTGGAAACAATTCAGATGTTTAATTGAGTAAAACAAACGCCATGCTTCAGTGTAAGAAAATGTGACACTATTCTGTTTAAGGAATTAGCAAATCCATTGGCTTCGTTATCTACACACTCACTAATGTACAATACTTCCAGTTAATATCGCAGGCACTTGATTGTTCTTTTATACATCCACACCGCAGAAAACCATTCACACAAGACTTCTGATGAACTCAATTGCTTTTCTGCTCAGTTCGATGTCGCTAACTCTGAGACTCTGATGAAAGCCACTGCTACAACTTGCAACCCAGTCACCTCTAATGCTGAGGAATGCAGATGTTTCCAACGCGTGGACTGTTGCAAGACTGTGGGACCGGACGGCCTCCCAGGGTGAGTACTCAGGATGTGCACAGCACAACTAGCGGGTGTGTTTACAGACATTTTTAATCTCTCCCTCTCCCAGTGTAGAGTGCCCTCCTGCTTCAAATTATCCACCATTGTCCCTGTACCAGAAAAGACCAAGGTAACATGCCTGAACGACTGGTGTCCTGTCACACTTACCTCAATAATAAGTAAATGCTTCGAGAGGCTGGTCAAGGATTACATCTGCAGCTTGCAACCACCCACATTAGACCCCCTACAATCTGCCTACAAACTGCCAGTCTGAGCTTCTAGCGATGATCTTTGCATCATCGGTGGGGACAAGGGAGGTTCTGGAGAATTGGAGGGTTGTGGATGTTGTTCCCTTATTCAAGAAATGGAGTAGAGATGGCCCAGGAAATTATAGACCACTGAGTCTTACTTCAGTTGATGGAGAAGATCCTGAGAGGCAGTATTTATCAACATTTGGAGAGGGATAATATGATTAGGAATAGTCAGCATGGCTTTGTGAAAGGCAGGTCATGTCTTACTAGCCTGATTGAATATTTTGAGGATGTGACCAGCATATTGATGAAGGTAGAGCAGTAGATGTAGTGTATATGGATTTCAGCAAAGCATTTGATAAGGTACCCCATGCAAGGCTTATTGAGAAAGTAAGGAAGCATGGGATCCGAGGGGACCTTGCTTTGTGGATCCAGAATTGGCTTGCCCACAGAAGGAAAAGAGTGGTTGCAGACGGGTCATAATCTGCATGGAGGTTGGTCACCAGTGGGGTACCTCAGGGATCTGTCTGGGACCCCTACTCTTTGTGATTTTTAGAAATTACCTGGATAAGGAAGTGGAGGGATGTGGTTAGTGGTTAATAAATTTGATGATGACACAAAGGTTGGAGATGTTATGGATAGTGTAGAGAGCTGTCAGAGGTTACAGCAGAACATTGATAGGATGTAAAACTGGGCTGAGAAGTGGAAGATGGAGTTCAACCCTGATAAGTGTGAGGTTGTTCATTTGGTAGGTTAAGTATATGGTATTGATGGTAAGACTCTTGGCAGTGTGGAGGATCAGAGGGATCTTGGTGTCCGAGTCCATAGGATACTCAAAGCTGCTGTGCAGGTTGACTCTGTGGTTAAGAAAGCATATGGTGCATTGGCCTTCATCAATCGTGGAATGGAGTTTAAGAGCCGAGAGGTAATGTTGCAGCTATATAGGACCCTGGTCAGACCCCACTTGGAGTACTGTACTCAATTCTGGCCGCCTGTAGGAAGGATGTGAAAACCATAGAAAGGGTGCAGAGGAGATTTACAAGGGTGTTGCCTGGATTGGGGAGCATGCTTTATGAGAATAGGTTGTGTGAACTTGGCCTTTTTTCCTTGGAGCGAATGAGGACGAGAGGTGACCTGATAGAGGTGTATAAGGTGATGAGAGACATTAATCATGTGGATAGTCAGAGGCTTTTTCCCAGGGCTGAAATGGCTAGCACGAGAGGGCACAGTTTTAAGGTGCTCGGAAGTTGGTATAGAGAAGATATCAGGGGTAAGTTTTTTATGCAGAGAGTGGTGAGTGCAGGGAATGGGCTGCCAGTGACAGTAATGGAGGCAGATACAATAGGGTTTTTGAGAGACTCTTGGACAGGTACATGGAGCTTAAAAAAATAGATGGCTATGGGTAACTTTAGGTAATTTCTAAGGTAAAGACATGTTCAGCACAGTTTTTTGGGCTGAAGGGCCTGTATTGTGCTGTAGGTTTTTCTATGCTTCTAAGTTTCTACAGTGGATCGACAGATGACGTAATAGCCACTGCTCTACATACAGGCCTTACACATCTGGAGAAGAAAGATGTTTGTATGAGAATGCTGTTCTTGTACTGCAGTTCAGCATTCAATACCATAGTTCCATCCAGGCTTGACAAGAAGCTCAGAGACCTCGGCCTCGTCCCTGCCTTGTGCAGATGGATCCTGGACTTCCTGTCAAATCGCCAGCAGGTTGTAAGAGTGGACTCCCTCACCTCCAGCTCTCTGACTCTCAATACAGGAGCCCCTCAGGGTTGCATAAAGCCCCTCCTTTACTCCCTGTACACCCATGACTGTGTCGCCATCCACAGCTCCAATCTGCTTATTAAATTTGCTGACGACACTACATTGATTGGCCTTATTTCAAACAATAATGAGGTGGCCTACAGGGAAGAAGTCATCTCTCTGATACAGTGGTGTCAAGAAAACAACCTCTCCCTCAATGTCACAAAAACAAACGAGCTGGTTGTGGATTACAGGAGGAATGGAGACAGGCTAACCCCTATTGACATCAATGGATCTGGGGTTGAGAGAGTAGACAGCTTCAAGTTCCTCAGCATCCACATCACCAAGGACCTCACGTGGTCTGTACACACCAGCTGTGTGGTGAAAAAGGCACAGTGGCGCCTCTTTCACTTCAGATGGTTGAGGAAGTTTGGTATATGCCCCCAGATCCTCAGTACTTTCTACAGGGGCACAATTAAGAGCATCCTGACTGGCTGCATCACTGCCTGGTATGGGAACTGTACCTCCCTCAATCGCAGGACTCTGCAGAGAGTGGTGCGGACAGCCCACCGTATCTGTAGTTATGAACTTCCCATGATTCAGGTAATTTACAAGGACAGGTGTGTAAAAAAGGCCCTTAGGATCATTGGGGACCCAAGTCATCCCAACCACAATCTATTCCAGCTGCTACCATCCAGGAAACGGTACCGCAGCATAAAAGCCAGGACCAACAGGCTCCGGGACAGCTTCTTCCACCAGGCCATCAGACTGATGAACCCACGCTGACTTGAGTGTACTCTATATTACATTGACTGTTCTAGTTATTACAAATTATTATAAATTACTATGATTGCACTTGCACATTTAGATGGAGATGTAACATAAAGGTTTTTACCCCTCATGTATGTGAAGGATTTAAGAAATAAAGTCAATTCAATTCCGTTAATCTTTATCAACATACAACAGCAAGTGTGTGGAAGGTACAACAAACAATTTGATGGACAAAGAGTGCACTGGGCTTTGTTGCAGGAGTATTTGAGCCCAAGAAAATGGATGCCTTATCCTTGCTGAAGTGGCTGTTCTAACAGAGCAATGTTGCTGCCGGCAACCACACAGGTAATTATCCTGTATGACATGTCCACTGGTCAATCCAATAATAATGTTCCACAAAGTCAAAGAAATGTATTCAAACCTTTATTAGCAACTAGCAAAACATGCTACCTTGAAGTGATGCAATTAAGTGTAATTTAGCATGAATTAAACAATCAACAGAAGATATGACACCTGTCAGTCCCCAACAACAAACTGCCCAGAACAAGGCACAAAAACATAACTTTGTTTTGACCACACCCCTACCCACTCACGTGACTAGTTACCATAATGAACATTATAAACACCCAACACAGTATTCAATGCAGGTAGAGAACAGATTTATGGCCCCTACACTTGCCAAGGAAGGATTTACTTACAATAGAATCAACAAGAGTTTACCAAACAGATTGATTCCTTTGCATGGATTGTGTAAATGGAGGAATCAAGCAGAATGGGTCTATTCTCTGAAATTACAGGAAGTGATCTCAGAGGTGACAAAAACGACTTCAATCATTGTCTTTCTTCATTGAATCTTCCAAGTTCTCAACTAAAAAGTTCTTAGGAAAATCGGTAGGTGTGGAGTTGCTACAGAAACGTGGTGCTGAGATGGAAGATCAGTCAAAATCTTGAGTGTTGCAACCGCCACCAGAGGCCAAATGGCCGACTGTTATTTCAATTTATTACGCGCCAATGAAAATCCAGCATTTCTTCTGTAATGATTTTCTTTGGACATTATACAAGCTTACGAAAGCTGACAACTCATTCTTGGGTTATACATTGCAACAATATAGGAGTCTGCAGCGATTCAGCATGACATCTAAGCTTTGACAAACTTCTACAGATGTGTAGTGGAGAGTATATTGACTGGCTGCATCACAGGCTGGTGTGGAAACGCCGATGCTGCTGAATGGAAAATCCTACAAAAAGTAGTGGATTCAGCCCAGTCCATCATAGGAAAAGCCCTCCCAGCCATTGAGCACTTCTTCATGGAACACTGTCATAAGAAAGCCACATCCGTCATCAGAGATTGCCACCACCCAGGCCGTGCTCTTTCTTGTTGCTGCCATCTGGTAGAAAGTACAAGACCCTCAGGGCTCACCAATCAGCTTCAAGAGCAGATACTACCCATCAGCCAACAGGCTCTTGAATAGAAGTGGATAATTACACTCACTTGCCCATCCATTGAGTATTCCCACAACCATTAATATCACTTTAAGGAATCTTTATCTCAGTGTCTCAAGGTCTTGTTATTTATTGCTATTTATTTACATTTGCATTTGCACAGTTTGTCATCTTCTGTACTCTGGATGTTCTTCCATTTATCCTGTTATATTTACTATTCAATAGATTTGCTAAGTAAGCCCCAAGAGAAATTAATCTCAGGGTTGTATATGGTGACATATATGTACTTTGATAATAAAATTTACTTTGAACTTTGAAATTAAATGGAGCCACAGATGAGTGTCCAATGGGGATTAAAGATGTGTGAGCTGCCCTGGAATGGACACGACAAGCCCCTGCACCAGAGGTTTTACAACTCCCTGGACATCCCATACACCTGTGGCTCCAAATAGCTGTTTACCTCCGACAGTGGCCGCATCCCACTTCGATGGGCAGGCTAAACCAGTGATACGGGGACATGCCTGTCTGAGCAAGTGAGGTCAGGTCTGGCAGACTCCGTGGACGAGATCTACAGTGAGATCCAACAGCCAGGGTAGTACTGCAACACTCGGAGAGAGCAAAGGGAAAGCTCATTGTCATTCACTGACACCAAGGAAGACCCCAGTTTGTGATGCTTGTTTGTACCACTGGACCTGGACTTCTGTGGTCAAGAAAGCAGAGCTGCCCCAGCGCAATGGCTTTTCCACTCTAAAAACTCTCCCACACAGGTTTCCTCTCACTGTTGGGACTTGGCGGACAACCACCACCACTTTGAGATTAGTACATTACTGCAGTTAATATAGCAAATGCCATGGTTTACTTGCCTGCAACTGCTGGTGCAAGCAAACCATGTATGTTTCTTCTCTATCTCCTTTGGTCCCTTGGAATCAACAAAGTTTTAACTCCAGTTGTGTAAGTCAGTGTTCATTAAGTGGGCAGAGAAAGGTGTAAACCTGAACCCTGCATATGTGTTTTAGGATTCAGCAAAGGATGAGGATGACCAACAATTGATAAAGGAAGAAACAGAATTTCCGAGTAAACAAGTGGGTGAAATAAAACAGATTTTAAGAATGTCTGTTAAATGAGAAGAATTAGTGAGGGCTAATGTGGGTCCTGTACAGACAGAGAAAAGATACTTTATGATGGGGAGAAGGGACTGCAGAGGAATTAAACAAAATCTTAATATCATAAGTGCTTTGTGGCTTTAAAATGATCCTAGAGATACTGAAGAAAAAATAGTCTTTGTAAATGTAGCCTTTGTTAAAGAAATTAGTATCAGCATAGATTTCAGGTAAATGAGGCTGAAGTTGATAAATACGATGAACTCAGTGTTCTACCTTCCGAAGGTTTGAAAGAAAAGGGACATAGTGATGAAGATCACTTCTCGTAACCGTCTTCCAAAACTCAATAGATTCTGGGACGTAGATTCAAGAATGGAGAGAGAGAGAGAGAGAGAGAGAGAGAGAGAGATCTAAGAAATATAAAAAAAAATCTAAATCTAAGATGGCAGAAGAGAAAAACTGAATCATTGAGTGGGTGGGTATTCTCACAACTTGTTTGTCTGGAAGTTCCAAAATCTGACTCCAGGGATGTCAAAGGAGCAGCAAGTCAGGGTGTTACATGACACAGGGGAGAACCTGTAAGCAGAAGCATTTGTTTGTGGCTGCTTCCTTCTGTCATTTTCAGTGACAAAGACTTTAGGTTTGTATAGCCCATGATTGCAACAAATTGCTTCTACCAGCAAGGAGCTTGGAGAGCATTGAAGAGGATAGCAATTCTTACTGAGCGTTATCAGCAGGTAAATGCCACATTTTCTAAGAAGGATCTTTGCAGGAGGGTTGTCATCAAAGGCTTTTGATCTTTGTATCAGTGCATATAAATCAGACATGTTTAAGCTGTGAAAGCAAGATACCTGAAGCTCCCATACAATTCTGACAGTCGTAACATTTCAGCAAGTCATGTTCATTTCTTTTCATCCATATCTTGAAGGCTTGACATTCTCAGAAATAACAAATAATCCAACATCCAGGTCAACAAGCACCGTTTAGATGTCTTGAACTCTAGACATTGGTTAAACTGACATTTTCAATGCATGGACACATTTTCTTTCAATTTGGCAATATATACTGAAGGCAATATATCTTCACTTTCTGGAGGACACAGTGGTCACATATCAATATTTTTAAAAATTAGTATTTGTAAATTGCACTGAATAATTTCAAAAGTCCTTATTACTGTTTAAAGCAAGATATGAGTTGGGTTTTCTTTATCTTAGAAATTTACCAAATATTACAAATTTGGTTTAGTATTTTTATTAATGATTTACAATAGGCAATAGGATAAGAGAAAAGAATTCTGTCATTTTAGATTCATACAGCAGAGAAATAGGCCATTTGATTAACCACCAACTACAGTACCTGGTCTGTAACTTTCTATGCCTTGCTGATTTAAATGCTTATCTAAATTCTTCTTAGATGCTCTGAGAGTCTCTGACTCTATCAGCCTCTCAGAATCAGAATCACTTTATTGCCAGTATGTGAAACATGCTGGAATTGAGTGTGGTTCAGTGTCAAGCATAAAAAACACAGGACAATACCTTAACAGACAACACAATAGCAGCTAACAACTTACAAGACAATAGCACAAACAGCCTTGAGCAATTAACAATGACCAGAATGGTCACATGCTCAAATGTCAATAATCAAACTTAAATAAATGTGAACATATGAATAGACTCAGTAATTATCAACAGAACAAGGAGAGCAGGAAGGACCATGTAATGGATGTTTTGCAGGGATAGTTGGAGTTTTACACTTGAGTGAGCTTTGTTGAGAAACAGGATAGCTACAGGAAGGAAGCTTCAGAAATGATGTGTAGTCCTGGCGGTGGTGGGCTTTTAGCATCTTCCCAGTGGCCATTTGGTGAACAGGTGACTACTAAGATGGGTGGAGTCAGCAGTAAATTTTAACAGAGAATTCATTCAACATAATATTTGGAATGTACAGTACATGTCATATTCCACATTTAACTTTAACTTGTGAAGATCTGACCCTTCCAAAGAACTTCCTCTCAAGTAATTCAACAAATCTCCTTGTTTCAGAATCAGGTTTATTATCATTGACATGTGATATGGCAGCAGTACGGTGCAAAAGCATAAAAACTGTACATTACTAAAATAAGTAAATACTGCCAAAAAAAGGAATAACACGGTAGTGTTGATGGGTCCATGAACTGTTCAGAAATCTGATAGAGGAGTGTAAGAAACTGTTTCTAAATCACTATGGGGCAGGTCTTCTGGTTTCTGTACCTCCTCTTGATGGTAGCAATGAGAAGATATATCCTGAATGGTGAGGTTCCTTAACAAAAGATACAGCCTTCTTAAGACACTGCCTCTTGAAGATGTCAATGCTGGTGGAGAGGGTTTTTCCTGTGGTAGAGTTGGCTGAGTGTATAACCCTTCTGATCCTGTGCATTGGAGCAGAAATACCAGGATATGATGCAGCCAGTCAGAATGCTCTCCACCATACATTTATAGCAATGTATAAGTGTTATTGGTGACGTACCAAATCTTCTTGAACTTCAAATAAAATAGAGCCGCTGGTCTGTCTTCTTCACAATTTCAAAAATGTACTGGTCCCAGGATATTTCCTCAGAGTTGTTGACCGGGATTTGAAAGTTGCTCAAACACAAGAAAATCTGCAGATGCTGGAAATCCAAGCAACACGCACAAAATGCTGGAAGAACTCAACAGGCCAAGCAGCATCTATGGTAAAGAGTAAAGAGTTAACGTTTCAGGCCAAGACCCTCCATCAGTCCCGATGAAGGGTCTCGGCCCAACAACGTCGACTCTTTACTCTATTCCATAGCTGCTGCCAGGCCTGCTGGGTTCCACTGGAAACTGCTCATGCTTTTTACCACTAACCTCTGTGAGGACAGGTGTTCTCAAACTTTTCATTTCCTGGTCCACAATTGTTTCCTTGGACTTGCTGATGCTGAGTAAGAATTGTTGCTGCAATAACACTTAATGAGCTGTCCTACCTGACTCCTACAAGTATAATTGCAACCTGAGATTCAATCAACACAGTGGTATCATTGGCAAATTTATAGATGGTGTTTGAGTTATGCCTAGATGCACAGCCATGAGAGTAGCAAGAGTAGTGCAAAAGGTTAAGCACACAACTATTAATGTTCATCTGAGTCATCATCAGCAAGGAAGAGGTGTTAACACAAATTCACATTGGCTATGGTCATCTGACGATGTAGTTGAGGATTCAGTTTCAAGGGAGCCACAGAGGTTTAGGTTTTTGCAGGGTTTCCCTTGCTCAAAATGAAGAGATGTAAATTTCTCTATATCTTTCCAGATGTTACTTCTCTGTCTTGAGTCATCATAGGCCAGGAATTCCTATAGATTGCTGGGGAGGTTCCATGTTTTCATTAATTCTTCACGAATATCTTTAAAACCTTTCTTCTTTCCTCCTGCTTGAGATCCTGGCATGATGGAGCTCAGACTAGATTACTTGTTACAAGAGTTTGGTGATAAATGTGCAACCAATGTGGTCCATTCATCAGACTGTGTACAGCCTTCATGGTGGAACATGTTGTCCAGGGAGGAGAAGAAGTGATAAACCACAATGGAAAAGGATACTTCACTTTATCTTCCAGTAAGATAAAATTTGGTTCAATGTTGGATAAAGAAAATATTGCACTCCAATCAACCTATCATTTTCTTCCCTTAATTAAACCTAAAATTATCGATTTGAAGTCCTGTTCTAAAGTCATCAGAACTATTAATCATAAATCAATGCTAATAATTACTTATTCATCAGTATGGTTGCTCCAAAAAATCTAATAAAATAAACTGGGTTATTACTTTAAGTTTATTTAATTAACTTTCTAGGTTCAACAATAATGCTTCGGGCTACTCTTTTTGACAACCTGAAAAGTCTCGGAAGATTGTAGTCAATCAATTTGGCATATTGATTAAAAAGTCCTGACAGCTCCTCAACTGCATTTTATATATAATTAATGTGGCAGATACTGCAATTTAGTGTTTTAATGTAGTAACTATGAAAGAAACATTTAAGAAGGATCTAAACTATGTCTTAAATTGATTCATCTTTTTATCGATTGCGTCTGCTGTCATTGTCACCAGCAATATGTCTTTGTGAATGTTATCCGATGTGATAATTAGCAACATGACAGCGAGTAGAAAGTGGGTTGCTCTGCAAGCTTTCCTAAATCCCCGGCATGACATTGATAATGTGAGGATACATATATCACTGTCAGGGTGAGCTGTCACACAACTCTCCTCTTACACAAGCTTCATCAATCCATCATCATTTAGGTCTTGACAGTTCTGGACATATATACAACGGTGAATGAAAATTAGAGGAAACTGCCTATAGTCAGGAATACAGATTTCAGACCTCAGGATGAAATTTGTATTTTTAATGTGAATGCATATTCCCTTGCAATGAATCTTCATTGCCATTTCACCACAGGGATTATTCGAGTCTTTGTTAAAAGTACAAACAGTTTTCCTTTACATAGAATAAAGTAAACTTCGGTGTTTGTTCTGTCCCAGAAAAAGATGCCTTACATCCTAATATTTATTCTTGACACTTGAAACATCGGTATTTTACTGTTTTCCCTAGCCAAATAACACTTTTAAGCAAGAATTTAAAACTCAGTGAAAATGCAGTTGATGCTAACCATCTTAAAGAGAAACCCCCATTCACTAAGATAGATATATTAGAAGAACTATTCACTAATTAAAATATGTACAACTTTATTTCAATTTACACAAACAAATGCTAATTTTAGATTATCAGGGCATGATGCAGACAAATTCTTACATGATCAAAGTTGCATTTATGCGTGTACATGCATCAAACAAATGGCGGCAATCAACAGTACAAGTTGTTGTACACGTTAGCTAATTTTACATTAAAAACACATGAAAAGGGAATGCAAGCTAAACTTCACTCTTTCTTGTAACACTAGCAATATTAGCTTTATATAGATAAATTGCAATGAACGTATCTCAAAGTTCAACGAAAAGAGCATCTGTTGAAAATTCCCAAAAACATCAATGTGGTCATGACTTTTATTTGGCATTGACATCATTACATTAGTCCCAATTTAGTCACCTGGTAAAATCTAATTTGATTAATAAAATATTTAGCTAGAAGTCATTTATAAGGTCTGTGTGCAAGTGACACCTATGAACACAAAAAGGGAAAGCTCTGTTGAAAAATGAGTAATATCTGTATAGAGATATTTTGTCAGCCCTTGGAGTGGGAGCAGTACAATTTTCTAATCTCCACTACCCAGGTCATGGACTCTTTATGCTGCTGGCATTAGGAAGAAGGTACAGGAACCTCAGGACCCACACCACCAAGTTCAGGAAGAGTTACCACCTCTCAGCCATCAGGCTTCTGAACCCGATGGGGTAATTTCACTTGCCCCATCTCTGAACTGTTCCCATAACCTATGGAATAATTTTCAAGGGCTCTTCATCTGTTGTTCTCATTATTTATTGCTTATTTATTATTTTCTCTTTAGTCTTTTGTATTTGTTGTCTTTTGCTTACAGGTTGCCTGCCCTGTTGAATGCGGTCTTTCATTGATTATATTATGTATTTATTGAGTATGCCCGTCAGAAAATGAATCTCAGGGTTGTATATGGTGGCATATGTGTACTTTGATCATAAATTTACTTTGAACATTGAACTTCCATATATTTATGAATAACAAAACCCTCCTGACTAAATGGTGAAAAAAAACTGTAGAACTTATAGTAACAAGTTAGAATTGTAGTAACAATGTTAAGACAACATAAGAATCCCATAGGTGCAAAAGTAGACCATTCTCCTCATTCCAACCTGCTCCACCAATAAATGTGTTTCTGGTGTTACACAAGGTACTCACCTACATTCAATACATTTAAAGGATCGGAAGAAGATCCCGTGAAAAGTGACATTGAATCGTGGAAGAGTGCATCGTAAGGTTAGGATGTAACTACTAAAAAAAGCATTGCATATACAAAGGCCACCATACCTTATGTGCCATTTCACATTACTCAAAACCTGGAAAGAAAATCCAATTTTTACTGCAAATTCCCATGAGGTGTTCATATAAGCCTGATGTAAAATATTGTTACAGACCAATACGTCATGTGCCAAGCAAACTTACCAATACGCAAAATTCGAATTGTCCACACGCACGCATTCAGTACAAAAAGTTTGAAATGAAAATAAAATAATCACAGAAAACTAACACTGACATACAAGCGTCTTTAACTAACACCTAAGCTATATTCTGAATGTCTCGGCTATTATTTAATCTGGATATAAAATGAACCCGGAGAACGTGCTGTATTTGTTATTGTTGCCGCCGTGTGCTTTCCCGCCGTCTAGTTTGATATAGATCTCATCTCCAGTGTCCAGGTGAAGAACCACACTGTTACTGGCGTAGTCGTAGTTCTGGTCCGCGTCCTGAGCAATCGCACTGGCGCGAACCTAAACAGAGGAAAAAAGAAAAGGGCAATTGATCGCTTCAAGTAATCCTCACGCGAACGGCGTCTCAGAACCTCCTCGTTTCAGCGGATGCACCGATCACTGTGCTCCAAGCTGAGGAAACAGTCTTATGCGGTAGTAATGCCATTATTTCGCCTCTAAAGCTGCCCTCAAACATGAGGCTCTTGAACAAACAGGGATAATTACACTCATCTATTGAGATGTTCCCACAACCAATGAGCTCACTTTGAGGACTCTTTTTTTCGTGTTCTCTTTAGTTGTTGCTATTTACTTATATCTGCATTTGCACAGTTTGTTGTCTTCTGCACTTTGGCTGATCTTTCATTGATCCCGTTTACAGTAACTATTCTATAGATCTGTTGAGTACGCCCGCAGGTATGAGGTGACACGAATGCACTCTGATAATACACTTTGAGTAACCGCTCGGTTCTGTGTTAATATAAAAGGCGGATAATTTAACTAAAAATAACCATGCTCTTTTTAAAAATAAACCATCATGAAATTTGGGGTTAATGATGCACTTTATTCCATATCTAAAAGTGGTATGACAATTTATTTGACCCTAACTTAAATTGAACAACTGTTTTCCTGGGTCTTTTCATGGGAAACCGTGTTTCTGGTTTGGGTTCAGTGTCTTTGAAACCATGAAAGCAAAGGAAAAGACCAGCCACGCCTGGTGTGGTTCGTAGGATAGGAACAGGCTCCCACTCACCTGGCCGTTCTTGCAGAGGTCTGCCCACATGCTGGTCCCGTCACCTCCTCTCATCAGGACGTGGTACGTGAAGAAATAGATCCCAGGTACAGCGCACGTAAACTTCCCAGTGCTGGAGTCGTAGTAGTTTCCCAAATTCGTGACCACGTCGTCAAACTTCAGGACTTCGTATCCTTCGTGCGGACTTTTCAAGCCAACGTAAAAGGCGATCTTCGGGCTGCTGAAAGCGGTGGCGCTCAGCGCTCCTGTTACTGGCCCCCCTGAGGCAGTCAGCGCCGGCAAGCCCGCCTTGACCAGATCGCCCTTCTCTCCCGGTGGCCCTCTGGGCCCCGGTGGCCCGGGCTCACCCGGAGGACCCCTCGGCCCGGGTTTCCCCGCCCGTCCGGGTTCTCCTTTCGGCCCTTGGATGAAGGGCGGTGGAGGGATGACGTTAAGATCCTGCATGACCTCCACGGCCGTGTTGCTGTGTTTCGGGTTGTAGGGATCGCAGATCATCCTGCAAGTCCCCAGCATCTCATAGTGAGCGGCAGCGTTGGTGCTCTGGACCACAAGTGGGATGGCTACAAGCAGCATCAGCACCATGACGACGCTCACCAGCGCCGCGACCAGACGCTTTCTTCGGAGAATCCGAGAAGCCGAATCCAGCAACTCTTTACTTTTTGAAGTAATGTTGGAAGCTAATGTGTCTCTATATTCTTCCAAAGGAACAACAGCGAGTGTCTGCGTAACGCCGTAAATTGTAAGGGGGAGAGAATGACTTATCTTAACAGAAAGCTCGGAGCTCCACGGGCGATGACAGTACTGCCAATCTCGATTAGCTTCAGCGACTTCTACTCATCCTGATATCTGCTGGCAGCTACAAGCGCTTTCAACAGACACCTGCAGCAATCACAGCCCCTGGACTGCAACAAAGCCCACTGACGTAATGGGGCCGGGGCAATGCCAAATGCAACGTGAGTTACTCACGGATCAATATTCACATCGTGTTTTTTTTAAATAGTTTAACAGTGCCAGCTTGAGGATATTTTGCGATGCCGAAAGTTTCACAAACACATGCGTCCTTTGGAAGTTTTCAGGCAGCCTATAAAATAACTGATATTTTCGCGCTACAGAGAATACAGGGAGGCGCTTTTAATCGAGTGGCTGAAGGATATTTTCAACAGACACGGCATTTTTTTCTTGACAGTGATGCCAATCAAAATAAGCCATGAGTTGTGAATATTAAAATAGTCTATACTTTTAAAATGCAATGCAAATTAATTAAATAGCAAAGCTTGATAAAGTTAAAAGACAAACAGGCCAGAAGCTGAGTTGGTGACAGCGGAGGGAAGAGGGCCGGAGTACATTTAAAGTATTGGCAAAAATGTAAACAATTTAGCGAGTTGAAGTTACTGCTATTAGTATAATTGGTTTCAAATTAGATTCCCGAGGAAGGGTCTTGGCCCGAAACATAGACGGCTTATTTGCACAGATGCTGCCTGACCCGTTGAGCTCCTCCAGAGTTTTCTGTGAGTTGCTTCGGACTTCCAGCGTCTGCAGACCTTCGAGCTTCTACCGGACGATGCGTTCCGTTAACCGGCCAACCAACCTGGGATGTGCATTAAGAATTCGTGACGGAAGGGTTATGAAGACAAAGTTTATATTCAGACGGCCCATTTGGCTGCGCTTTAGTGACCGAACTTGACGGCTCTCGAGAATTCTGTAACAATTTTGTGAGTAGTATACAGGGCTGTCGGAGTTACAGCGGGAGGGTGCAAAACTGGGCTGAGAAGTGGCAGATGGGTTCAACCCAGATTAAGTGTGAGGTGGTTAATTTTGGCAAGTCGTATATGATGGCAGAATATAGTATTAATGGGAAGACTCTTGGCAGTGTGGAGGATCAGAGGGATCTTGGGGTCCGAGTCCATAGGACACTCCAAGCTGCTGCGCAGGTTGATTCTGTGGTTAAGAAAGCGTATGGTGTATTGGCCTTCATCAATCGTGGGATTGAATTTAGGAGCCGAGAGGTAATGTTGCAGCTATATAGGACCCTGGTCAGATCCCCACTTGGAGTATTGTGCTCAGTTCTGGTCGCCTCACTATAGGGAGGATGTGGAATCCAGAGAAAGGGTGCAGAAGAGATTTACAAGGACGTTGCCTGGATTGGGGAGCATCCCTTATGAGGATAGGTTGAGTGAACTCAGCCTTTTCTCCTTGGAGCGGCGAAGGATGAGAGGTGACTTGATAGAGGTGTATAAGCTGATGAGAGACATTGATGGTGTGGATAGTTAGAGGCTTTTCCCCAGGGCTGAAGTGGTTACCACGAGAGGGCACAGGTTTAAGGTGTTTGGAAGTAGGTACAGAGGAGATGTCAGGAACAAGTTTTTTACGCAGAGAGTGGTGAGTGTGTGGAATGGGCTGCAGGTGGCGGTGGTGGAGGCGGATATGATGGGGTCTTTTAAGAGACTCCTGGACAGGTGTATGGAGCTCAGAAGAATAGAGGACTATGGGTAACCCCAGGTAATTTCTAAAGTAAGTGCATGTTCGGCACAGCATTGTGGGCCAAAGGGCCTGTATTGTGCTGCAGGTTTTTCTATGGTTCTATGTCTCTAATGTATTTAGAGTGGTCATTATGAAGTTGACACATACCGAAATGACAAGTAGATCTAATAAATAAAAGGAACACCAGAAAGCAACCTGCATGGAAGCAGTTAACTGCACTCACACACAACAAAACGTTAATGATGGGAAGTGACCTTTCATTGATCCGGCATGTCAACTTTCTCCAATGGTGCTGCCTGACATTTTCAATGTTCCTGCAATCTCGTTTATTCGTTTTGCTTTCATATTTCTAGTGTCCCTTTCAAGTTTCGCGTTTCTATTTACTGTATCAGTACATTTGCAATTATTGCTTCCATTGACAGAGTAGACCAACAACCCAAGATTAATAAGGGCTATATGCCTCAAACTACCAAGAGGACCACAAACTTGTCGTAGGGTTTGGAGCCGTGCGTGTGTCGATGGTCTGGAGAGCTACGCTGGCTGGAGTCAGGGCTCTGGTGGCTCTTGGTACGGTCACCCATGCCAAACGGGTCAAAGGGTACAGGCCAGACTATGAGTGGTCCCACCAGTTCTGCAGGTTTGGGCGTTCAGCTCAGGTTTAACAACACTGACTGGTCAAACAAAACTATTACGGAAAGAACAATGAAGGATCCTAATATCTGTGTGCAACCCAGGACCCTGAACCACACCATAAACTCTGGTTGGGATCCAAATTACAATATCTCAGTTATTTTAAAATCTTGTTTTGATCTTTTCAGCTTTGAAGGCTATTATTCCAATCTCTGGGGTGGTGGGTGGAGATAGATCTCTAGCAAAAGAGATGTAAGGCACTCCTTCACTCTGTTATCCTGCAAGCCATCCTTGGGCAAGGTGTAGCATCTGTTTAGCCTCCTCACATCTCTCCCCCCCCCACCCCCCCCCCCACTGAATCAGGGTCACATGAAGCCATGGGAGCAGGTGATGGATGGTTCTAGAGCAGCTGGTGAATATCATAAGTTCTAGTTATGACCACTGGCGTCAGGCAGGCAATCTCTGAAGGGTATTGATATAGCTGGGGTCAGCCACCTTGTAAAGGCACTGCCCAGAACAAGGCAAAAGCAAACTACACCTTAGAAAAGTTTGCCACGAACAATCATGGCCATGGTAAGACCATCATCACCCACGTCATTCAACAAGGCATTTAATGAACAACTGATTCTAATCTCCAGGTAGTATAAGGACTTCATATTCCAAGACATTGATTCAGAACTGGGGTTCACAGACATCAGTTTCCAGCATGAGTTCAGTCAGCTTGAAGTAGGTTTCCTATATAAGAAACTACTGTGACTATTGCATTGCTACCATGTGATTCCAAAGTTTGTTAAGTGTCACAACCAGGCATCATTTATAAGGAAAAAGAGGGATGCTTTTCAGTTAGTATGTAGATCTGGTGAAAATCTGCCTGAGTTCCTCAGTGTAATGTGGGTGATATCAGTTCTTCAAGATTCTGTATAGTTTGCCTGAGTTCTTGTTAGCTTTGCTAGTTAATTTCTGTAATAAATGATTTCTTTTTAATTGTCAAGGTCTCTGTGATTTCTGCACTTGAGTTCACTAGTGACACTCACAGTACCACTGAGCCAAGAGGGGTTGGCACGACCCCCTGAAAGCATGTAGGAATTCAGGAGCAATCAGATAACAGAGGTGTCCAGAATTGAATTGAATTGAATTGACTTTATTTCTTACATCCTTCACATATATGAGTAAAAATCTTTACGTTATGTCTTCATCTAAATGTGAAATATGCAATCATAGTAATTTATAATAAATAGAACAGTCAATGTAACATAGAAATGCACTCAAAGCAGTGGGAGTTAACCAGCCTGATGGCCTGCTGGAAGAAGCTGTCCCTGTCAGGGTCCGGTCCAGTCCATAATCCACGTTCCGGGTCTCGATCCAGTCCGAGGGCTCCGGACTCCGGGTCCTGCAGTTGTCCCTCCCGTCACCTGTGATCGAGTTAGGACCCTCCTGGGTTAAGGAGGCACACCTGTGATTCATTGAGCTGCAGGTGTTTATAAGCGGCCTTGGGACTGGGACCAGGCGGGTGGTCGTTTTGTTCTGTTTCCTGTTCCTCCGCCGGCTCCAACCTCGTCTCTGCATTCTGTTATCCTGCCCGGGCTCAGACCTATTCTTCATCATGCTTCTCTGCCCGTATCAGTACTGCCAGGTTGGTCCGCTCCCCCACCTTTCTTCCCATGCGCTTCTCCCGTTTCTCTGCTCATTTGTTTTGTTCACGTGGTCGCACTGTCTACTGGCCTTTCCCGATTTTCCTGCTATCATGGCTGTTGTGTTGGTCACCCTAGACCTATGCCCGGTCCTACCCTTTGCCTCCGTCTGGCAGGTCCGGCGGTGGTTCTGCCCGTTCCTAACCCTTGCATCCGTCGGGCAGGCCTGGCCGGTCTGCCACTGCCTGGCGGTGTTTCTGTCCTGTCCTCTTCTTCCGCCCAAACTCTGGGATCGTGCCCCGCACCCGCCTAGGGGTTCGCGTCGTGCCCAGGCCTCCAATGTTTCCACCTGAGAGGCGTCCCTACTCGGGACATATGCGACCCACCCAGGGAGGGCTCTCCACCAGCTTATCTACCCACCTAGACCTGTCTGCTTGCCTGCTTGAACCCTGGGGACCTGCCTGCCTGCTTGAACTCCGGGAGCCCGCTCCGCTCTGCCTGCCTGACACTCTATCGACCTGAACCCCCAGCTCTACCCTTAAATGCCATGGCATCCCCATCCTGTCCTCCCCCTAGTACTTCAGTGTCTGTATCCTGCGTTTGGGTCCATCCGGCCGCGTTCCTGACAGTCCCAGAGCCTGTTGGTCTCAGTTTTTATGCTGTGGTACCGTTCCCAGATGGTAGCAGCTGGAATAGATTGTGGTTGGGGGTGGCTCTGGTCCCCAATGATCCTTTGAGCCCTTTTCTTGCACCTGTCTTTGTAAATAGCCTAAACCATGAGAAGTTCACAACTACAGATGCGCTGGGCTCTCTGCACCACTCTCTGCAGAACCCTGCAATTAGGAGAGTTACAGTTCCCATACCAGGCATTGATGCAGCCAGTCAGGATGCTCTCAATTGTGCCCAAAGACAATAATTACAGTGCAATAATCCCCAAAGACAACAATTACAATGCAAGACATTGAAAATACTGTGCTAAATTAAATCATCCCAAATTGAATAAAAGTGATAAATACAAAGAGAGGTTAATGATCACTGTGATACCAAATGGAACTGCTTCAAAACCTGCTTCTGCCTATACGAGGACATTCCTGGATTGGGGAGCACGCCTTATGAGAATAGGCTGAGTGAACGCAACCTTTCTCCTTGGAGCAATGGAGGATGAGAGGTGACCTGATAGAGGTGTCCAAGATGATGAGAGTAATTGATTGCGTAGATAGTCATAGGCATTTTCCCAGGGCTGAAACGGCTAATATAAGAGGTCATAGTTTTAAGGTGATTGGAAGGAGGTACAGAGGAGATGTCAGGGGTAAGTTTTTTATGCAGAGTGGTGAGTGTGTGGAATGGGCTGCCGGTGGCGGTGGTGGAGGCGGAAACGTTAGGGTGTTTTAAGAGACTCCTGGATGGCTGCATGGAGCTTAGAAAAATAGAGGGGTATGGGTAAAGCCTAGGTAGCTATAAGCTAGGGACACATTCAGCATAGCTTTGTGGGCCGAAGGGCCTGTATCGTGCTGTATGTTTTCTATGTTTCTATAAGGAATTTGTATGTTCTCCCTGTGACTACTTGACTTTCCTCCAGGTGCTCTGGTTTCCTCACAAAATCAAAAGATGTACTAGTCAGTAGGTTAATTGGTTATTGGAAATTGTCCCATGTATAGGCGAGGATTAAATTGGCAGATTGTTGGGCAGCATGGTTTGAAGTGCCAGAAGAGCCTGCTTCACAATAAAATAAATAACAAAGTGAAAAACTCAGCACTATTCCAAATTCAAAAAATTAGACTTAAAAGGCAGGCAAGGAGCTTTGCATTCCCACAAGGTGACACTGAGAAAATACAGCCAAAGGTTCAAAGTTTTATTTTACTATCAAAGTATGTATGCAGCGTACAACTCATGAGATTCAGCTTCTCCAGGTAGCCACGAAACAAAGAAAACTGTGGAAATTGTTGAAAGGAAGACACCAAACTATGCCCCAGCACAAAAAAAGAAACAAAAACTCGCAAACTCCAAACTCTAAACCCCTCTCTTATGCAAAAAACAGAAACAGATCGCCCACACAGAAAATGTCAACTAAAACAACAAAACCCAAAGCTCGCAACCTCACAAAAAAAATAATATATTGGTCACATGGAAAAACAGCAACAAGAACATCCAACCCCAAACCTCCAAACATACTAACTTACAAAAATCCCTTCTTTTCTTTAGAAATGACCCCCAGTTGTGTCATTATGTCTTTTCTGGCTATCCTGGACATGACAAGATGATGGGATGGATTCATCCGGTGTATATTTACTTTTGGAAAAGGTCAACCTGCAAAGTTTATGAATAATAAAATTTTACAAGATCAGTACTTAGCTAACAGGTGAAAGTCACAATAAACCAATCACACTTTGACCAACTGTGTTGAAAATAACATTGACATACAAAAGCAGAATGATTAAACAAATACAGTATTTTTGTCCTGTTTTCACAGAAGAGGACGCACATAATTTCCTAGAATTTCTTGTAATCAAGAGGCCAATGACCTCTGGGTCCAGTGGTACGGACAAGTGTCGCAAACTGGGGTCTTCCTTGGTTGCAGTGGATGAGCAGGACATCTTCCGTGCCTCATTATGCCCTTCACTGTCCATGGAGTATCACCTTCCTGGTTATTGGATCTCACTGTATATCTCATCCACCCAGTCCACCAGAGCTGACTTCACACGCTGGGACAGGCATGCCCCTAATGAGGCCATGAGGCCTGTCAGCTACCCACACCTAGCTTAACCCGCCTATTGAAGCTGTGTTCCAGGGAGTGACCGCTGTCGTCTGCAAACAGCTACTTGGAGCCACAGGTGAGAGCAGAGTGTCTGGTATGGACCAAGGTGAGTGAGCTTCCCAGAACGTACATTTTCATCTCAGAATATTAAGAGAGGTTTGCATAAAAGTACAGAACTTAGAATAGTATTGCACACAAACAGACCTTTCAGCCCACTACGCCTGTACCAACCAAGATGCAGATCTGTCTGCACACAGTCCATTCCCTGTCTGTCCATGTGCCTCTTAACATGACTCTTAAATATTGTTATCCTACCTACTTCCTCCTCTTCCTCTGATAGCGAGTTCCAGGCACCTACAGACTCCGTTTAAAAGAACTCGAGTTATAGATCTCTATTGTGGTTGAAGAAGAGGGCGGGGAACATCATAAAGGACTCCTTCTATCCTGCGCACGGACTGCTTCCGTCTGGTAGGCGCTTCAGATCCCTCCAGACTAAGACTAATAGGCACTGGAGAAGTTTTTTCCCTACTGCGGTCACTTTGCTGAACAGTTAACTGCCGGTTAACTGTCGGCTAACTATTACTTGGATTGCACTACCTGTATGTATAATCTGTATTTTCATTTATATTTATCATTATTATTGTTATGAGCAGAGAGACAACATCTGCCGGAAGTAAATTCCTTGTATGTGCACAGGTACTTGGCGATTAAAGTCTGATTCTGATTCTGATTTAAACTTCATCTTCTTGATTTGTAAATTTTTAAATTCCTGTCTCTTTAAAGCTACGCTCTCTATTTACCGAGGCAAGGTCCTTGCATTCGAGTGATCCTCGAAGCTATTGATGGATGGGGCTGGAGCAAAGTTTAATCAGTGTTGATTGTAGATTTGAATTCTAGCTTTGGTTTATGATCTGCTCCAGCTCTGCTTGCTGCTTTGCGTTACCACTTTTACACGGCTTTTGAATCGGAGTGGTCTGCAGATAATGAACACTGAGCTGAACTGAACTGAAATATGCCTTTTGATTTTGTGTTTTTGCATTTTTGCTTGAGTTTTTATTATTATTTGCATGATTTTTTTGCTCACAGCTTGAGTGATTTGGATGTTTTTCTTTGAATGGGCTGGTTCCATGTTTCTTCTGTGTTTTGTGACTGTCTGTGGGGAAGACAAATTTCAGGGTTGTATATGGCATGCATACTTCATACTTTCAATATTTGACATTTCCACCCTATTTAGGTCTCTCATAGTTTTACATACTTCTCTCTCGTCACCCCTCGGCTTCCTGTGCGCCTGAGAAAATGATCCAGTTTTGTCCAACCCTTCCTTATGGCTAATATGCTGTAATCCAGATAATAGTGATCCCATTCTACATCTTCTCCAAAGCTTCTGCATCCGTGAGGATGGCAGGGCAATGGAGGGCTATGGTCCTGGAGCAGAGTTATGGGACTAGGCAGTTTAAATGGTTCAGCATGGATTAGATGAGCTTGTTTCTATGCTGTACTTTTCTGTGACTTTGTGACTCTATCCTTTCTGTAATGCAGTGATTAGAACTGCACACAATATTCCAAAACCCCCTAACAATCACTGAAAACTTTCTTCTTACATTTAACCTTACACTGTGCACCACCTCAGAATTATACCATAAGACCATAAGGCATAGGAGAAGAATTAGGCCACTTAGCCCATT
The DNA here is from genome assembly GCF_030144855.1 of Hypanus sabinus. Taxonomy (NCBI): domain Eukaryota; kingdom Metazoa; phylum Chordata; class Chondrichthyes; order Myliobatiformes; family Dasyatidae; genus Hypanus; species Hypanus sabinus. The sequence continues at coordinate 7,631,799 of NC_082709.1, forward strand.
GAGTCTGCTCTGCCTTGGCTGATTTATTATCCATCTCAACCCCATTCACCTGTCTTCTCCCCACAACCTTTGACACTATCACTAGTCAAGAACCTATCAACTCTCTACTTTAAATGTACCCAATGACTTGACCTCCACAGAATTGTCTGAATTAAACACTATATGTCATTTTTCTGGTCATATTTGGGCCAAAGGGCCTGGGTTTATGCTGTACAGCTCCAAGTTTGTACACAGACCAACCATAGATGGTTTATGCTTTTCCAGATGCAAACAGATCCTTTTTCCATGGGACACATCCAATGATTTCCTTACCATTAATTGAAGACTCGCTGGCCTATAATTACCTGATTTGCTTCTATCTTTCTTAAAGAGATGAACACCACTGACTTTGAAGTTCTCCAGTCCTCTAGTCCTGAGACTCCAGTTCTCTGGGACTTTGCCTGTGCTCAAAGCTCAAAGAATAAACAAAGATCACTGTTAAGAGACCAGTGTAGGTAAGTATTATCTCTCTCTTTCTCTCTCTCTCTCGCGCTCTCTTTTTCTGTCTCGCTCTCTTTCATTTTTTCTCTCTCTCTCTCACACACACACACACACACACACACACACACACACACACACGTGCATACCTGCCACCTTCCAAATTTCTATAAACTATGGAATGGTTCCTGTATATTGAGGATATAGCAATGTGAACAAACCACTTTAAAAAAAAGAGGACAGAGAGAAAACAGGACAGTATTGTTACGTACTCGTGGCACATGACAGTGGTGCCCTTGTCACGTGACTGGGGTTGAAGCTGTACTGGACTTGAGGTGATGGTCTTGTGATGGTGGTGACATCATTTTCCCACCAGTAGAGATCATGTGACGGTTTTTTTTTACAGGTTATAAAAGGTAGACCCCACCCTGTGAGGAGCGGCAGTTCGTGGCTGGATTTGCCAAGTTGACTTCATGCCACTGCGTGTTTTAATATGATGACGCAGTTTAGTTGAAGGATGAAGATTTTATTTAATGCCTAAAGTTTAAAAGGTCATTGCCAGCAGGTTCTTTATGATTCTGCTAGTTCAAAATTAGTGGAGAGTGAAGATTGGAAGTTCGGAAGTTAAAGATCGAGGAGAATCTCTTTCTATGGTGAAACGGGGGTGACCTTTGTTTGATCCTTATTTGGAAGGATTTTGTTGACTATCTTCGTGTTAATCCCTGGGTTTTACCAGAAAGGATTGAGGATAGTGTGGAAGGAAAGGTCAGTGCCTTTAAGCCGTTTCGTTTCGTAAATTCTTCGTGGGAAGTTCAACGTTGGGGATCGAAGCCAAGCGACGTGAAAGAGAATTTAAATCGTCCTGTAAAGTCTCTCCTTTTAGATGGACTGTGAGCATATCGAACTTTTTGCAATATCACTTTAAAGAACTGTTTTTGCAATATCACTTTAAGAACTGTTTGGGCTGCCGCTCAGCAGCTTTTTCCGGTTACGGTAGTGTTTGTTTACTTTTGGGGGGGTTTGTTTTCTGTGTTTAATAAACGTGTTGTTTGTTATAAAAACCCTTGCCGAACTCATATATTTATTGTTGCCTGAATACGTAACAGTATTATCCAAACATCAACAGGAGTTGTTAGAATCTACTATAAAGGAAAATAGTAGTAGGATTAAATGAAGTCAAATATGACAGAGAAAGCGTGGTGACAACTGTATTTAGGTTTTTGAGATGAGTAACTGACAGAAATGGATGTGGTGTATCTGGATCTTCACAGGGCTTTGATCAAGTTCCACTGAAATGGCTAATTTGTAAAGTTAATACATTTGGAATTGAGCTAAAATCAATTGACAGGCAGGAAAAAGAAAGAAAAGAGGGTCTTTTAGGGGAGGTAACTGATGACTAGTTGGGTACTGCAGGAATCATTGATTTAAACACCTACTATCCACAATAGAAGAATAATTTCAATAGAAGAACCAAATGTAAATCTTTGTGTGCCACCAAAATGAATGTGGGTGGGATTATGAGTTGTGGAGCAGGTACAAATATGCTTTAGACTGAGCATATACACTTGGTGGCCATTTTATTAGCTACCTGCAAAACCTATTAAAGTGGCCACTGACTGTGTATTTATTATGTTCTGCTGCTGTCACCCATGCATAAATCATAAAACATAAAACCTTAAGAATTAGGCCATTTGGTCCATCAAGTTTGCTCTGCCACTCCATCATGGCTGATTTATTATTCCCTTCAAACTCACTCCTTTTCCTTTTCAACATAATCCACAGTGGAAGTGGGTACAATAGGGTCTTTTAAGACCCTCTTAGATAGATATATGGAGCTTAGAAAAATAGAGGGCTATGCCCTGGGGAAATCCTAGGCAGTCTCTGGAGCAGGTTTCATGGTCGGTACAACATTGTGGGCTGAAGGGCCTGTAATGAGCTGTAAATTTCTATGTTCTATGTTGTATGTTCTATATCAACCTCGGCCTTAAATACAGCATATCCAATAACTTAGCCTCCACATCCATTCAACAGATTTCAATGAGATCCCTCCTCATTCTTCTAAACTCCAGAGAGTACAAGCCCAGAGTCATTAATCACTCCTCATATGTTAACCCCTTCATTCCCAGAATCATTCTCGTGAATCTCCTCTGGACTTTTTCCAATGCCAGCACATATTTTCTTGGATAAGGGAGTCAAAATTATTCAAAATACTCCAAGTGTAGACTGACCAGTGCCTTATAATGCCTCAGCATTACATCCTTGCTTTTATATTCCAGTCTTCTCAAAATGAATGCTCACATTGCATTTGCCTTTCTTGCACTAACTCGGCCTACAAGCTAACCTTTAAGGAATCCTGTATGCATCCTCTGCACCTCCGATTTTTTAATTTTCTGTGTGCATGAACGTACACTTCTTGACACTGAATTCCACCTGCAACTTCTTTTCTCCTAATCTGCCTAAGTTCCTCTCTAGCCTTTCTACTTCCTCAATACTACCAGCTCTTCCACCTATCTTTGTATCATTCATAAACTTTGCCACAAAACCATCAATTCCATCATCCCAGTTTTGACACACTGTATAACGGGTAAAAAGTATTGGTCTTGACACCAATGCCTGTGGAACACCACTAGTCACCGGTAGCCAGCCAGGAAAGTCTCCCTTTATTCCCATTATATCTCCTGCCAATCTGCCAATACTCTATCTTCTCTGTAATACCATGGGCTCTTACCTTGCTTATCAGATTCAGGTGTGGCACCTTCTCAAAGGCCTTCTGAAAATCCAAGTACACAACACCAACTGATTCACCATTGTCTATCCTGCTTGTTATTTCATCCATGCCAATCTGTAACTGTGTTACAAGTTCATCCGCCTTATTCCGTATACTGTGTGCATTCAAATATAACACTTTCAATCCTGTATTCACCCTTTTCAATTTTGTCCAGCTATTACATTACAGTTTATCCTGTTGACTGCAATTTTGCCCTATCAACAGCTTCTCCTCATTACACATTGCATGTGTTTGTAAACCAGCTACCTCATCTTCAGCACTATCATCTGCCTTTCCTACGATACTTCTCACATTGAAATATACACAGCTCAGGACACTAGTCACACTATGCTCAACCTTTTAATTTCTAACTTTATCTGAGGTCTTACCAACATCCACCTCCACAACCTCTCCACTATCTGTTCTGGCACTCTGCTTCCCATTCCCCTGTAACTCTACCTTAAAACCCACCATGCAGCATTAACAAACCTTCCTGCTGGGATATTAGTTCCCCTCCAGTTCAGTTGCACCTGTCCCTTCTGTACAGGTCCCACCTTCCCTGGAGGAGATCCCAGTGATCAAAAAATCTTATGGCTAAGGAGCTGGCGTAGGAGGGAGGACATAAGATTAAACTGTATAATCTTCCTAGTTCTAGCTTCACTAGCATGTGGAGGTCCTGCACCTGACTCCCTGAACTCCCTATGCTGACCTCGTCTCTCGTCCTACCCATGTCATTGGTACCTACATGGACCATATCATTTACCAGCTAAATCATTTATCATATCAATAACTGATGTGTTTATAGCTTAAAGGCTTCATGTGCTCAGAGAAGTTAGTTTTATAGCTAAAACTATAAATAATTACATTATTTGTGAACTGTGAACATTAATTGAGATCAATGAGTCAAAACTTGCTTTTAGGCTATTTGAGACAAGGATATCTGGGGAAATAAAATAAGCGTGTGCAGTCTCCCAAATGGGAAAAAGGGTAGAAATGTAGTGAGCAGTTCAGGCTTATTAGGAACGGGGTAAAGAACATCAAGAAACATGTAAGAACTAGAATCCATTCCTCCAGCTTCGGATTCCACAACAGATGATTCGTTTTTTTCTGCAACTTGCTGATATGTTTTTTTGAGTTTATAGAAATAGTGCCTGTGCTTTGGAAATCCTTAATGCTTAATCCTTTGTGTTTTGAGAAATCCTTTCTGTTTAAGAAAAGCTTTGATTTTAGAAATGGTTCATGTTTTGGAAGTGATTCAAGATTCAAAATAAAATGGAAAACCTCTGTGAGCTTTAAATGTGCTTTAAGGGAGTCGTTTGTGTTTGAGCATGTGTAACTATAAATAAATGAACTGTGTTTTAAACTGCTTTGCTAGCTGGAAGTACCTTCTCCTTGGTAGGAAGAGGTGATCCTCATTCAAACAGTGGGTATTGGGCGCTAAACTCACCATGGAGACTAAACAGGGAAGTGAACTAGTCTTTGAAGATTGGGTAGTCACAGTTTAATCCCCCTTTAGTGAGAATACTCGCGGCTAGTTATATCTGATTAGGATTAAGGTCTTCCTTTGAGTTTAGAACTTTGTGGTCACAAAACCCAATACTGTCACAAACTAGTCTTACCCAGCTGATCCTTGGGCTCCTGCTTTGCAACTTTAAAATTAACTCAAAAAGAAAATTCACTCCTTAAATAAATACAATTTGAACACAAGGGTGAAAAATAGAGATCTGAGAATTTTATTTTACTATTGAAATACAATGCAGAATAGGGTCTTCCAGCCCTTGGAGCCCAACAATCCTTTGGTTTAATCCTAACCTATCAAGCGACAGTTTACAATGACCAATTAACCTATCAACCAGTACCTCTTTGGACAGTGAGAGGAAACCGAAGCACTGGGAAGAAACCGAAGCACCGGGAAGAAACGGTCACGGGGAGAATGTACAAACTCTTTACAGGCAGCAACAGGATTTGAACCCCATTTTCTGGAACTGTAAAGTATTGTGCTAACCACTATCCATCATGTATACACAACTTCAGTTCTTCTGGAGAACTATAAACCAAAGTTTTAATTCAGGATCCTGTAAACTCCTAAGATGCTTTTAGTTAAATAGAAAGAGTCAGAATGGATTTAGCATGGACAGGTCCTGCCTGACAGAATTGATTAAATTCTTTGAATGGTGAGGGAAGTAGAGAACAGAAGATATATTGTATGTTGTTCTGATTTATACTGAGAAGTATTCATTTGGGTCAAATTTGAAACTTGTTGCATTGAAGGCAAAGTATTGAGGTAGTTTGCAAATTAACTGAGCTGTAAGAGACAGAGAATGGAGGGGTGGGTAAACTATCAGGCGTTGGTTTGGTGCCTTATAACAGCCATGTTTATTTGTTATATTTATAATATACTTCGTAGATAGGTGAGCAAGTTGTGTGTACAAGTATAAGATCAGAGGGCACAGCTTCAGAATAGAGAGATGTCTGTTTAGATCAGAGTTGAGGAGGAATTTCAATAGACAATAGACAATAGGTGCAGGAGTAGGCCATTCAACCCTTCGAGCCAGCACCACCATTCACTGTGATCATGGCTGATCATCCACAATCAGTACCCCGTTCCTGCCCTCTCCCCATATCCCTTGACTCCACTATCTTTAAGAGTTCTATTTAACTCCTTCTTGAAAGCATCCAGGGAATTGGCCTCCACTGCCTTCTGAGGCAGAGCATTCCACAGATCCACAACTGTCTGGATGAAAAAGTTTTTCCTCAACTCTGTTCTAAATGGCCTACCCCTTATTCTTAAACTGTGGCCTCTGGTTCTGGACTCCCCCAACATCAGGAACATGTTTCCTACCTCTAGCGTGTCCAATCCCTTAATAATTTTATATGTTTCAATCAGATCCCCTCTCATCCTTCTAAATTCCAGTGTATACAAGCCCAGTCACTCCAATCTTTCAACATATGACAGTCCCACCATCCCGGGAATTAACCTCGTGAACCAACGCTGCACTCCCTCAATAGCAAGAATGTCCTTTCTCAAATTTGGAGACCAAAACTGAACACAATACTCCAGGTGTGGTCTCACTAGGGCCCTGTACAACTGTAGAAGGACCTCTTTGCTCCTATACTCAACTTCCCTTGTTATGAAGGCCAACATGCCATTAGCTTTCTTCACTGCCTGCTGTACCTGCATGCTTACTTTCAGTGACTGATGAACAAGGACACCTAGATCTCATTGCACTTCCCCTTTTCCTAACTTGACACCATTCAGATAGTAATCTGCCTTCCTGTTCTTGCCACCAAAGTGGATAATCTCACATTTATCCACATTAAACTGCATCTGCATTTGCCCACTCACCCAACCTGTCCAAGTCACCCTGCATTCTCCTAACATCCTCCTCATATTTCAAACTGCCACCCAGCTTCGTGTCATCTGCAAATTTGCTAATGTTACTTTTAATCCCTTCATCTAAATCATTAATATATATTGTAAATAGCTGTGGTCCCAGCACCGAGCCTTGCAGTACCCCACTAGTCACTGCCTCCCATTCTGAAAAGGACCCGTTAATCCCTACTCTGTTTCCTGTCTGCCAACCAATTTTCTATCCATGTTAGTACCCTACCCCCAATACCACGTGCTCTAAGTTTGCCCACTAATCTCCTATGTGGGACCTTATCAAAGGCTTTCTGAAAACCCAGGTACACTACATCCACTGGCTCTCCCTTTTCCATTTTCATAGTTACATCCTCAAAAATTTCCAGAAGATTAGTCAAGCATGATTTCCCCTTTGTAAATCCATGCTGACTTGGACCGATCTTGTTACTGCTATCCAAATATGCTGTTATTTCGTCTTTTATAATTGACTCCAGCATCTTCCTCACCACTGATGTCAGGAATTCCCTATTTTCTCTCTCCCTCCTTTCTTAAAATGTGGGATAACATTAGCTATCCTCCAATCCTTAGGAACTGATCCTGAATCTATAGATCATTAGAAAATAATTACCAATGCTTCCACGATTTCTAGAGCCACCTCCTTAAGTACCCCGGGATACAGACCATCAGGCCCTGGGGATTTATCGGCCTTCAGTCCCATCAGTCTACCCAACACCATTTTCTGCCTAATGTAAATTTCCTTCATTTCCTCAGTTACCCTAGGTCCTCTAGCCACTATTACACCTGGGAGATTGTCTGTGTGCTCCCTAGTGAAGACAGATCCAAAGTACCTGTTCAACTCGTCTGCCATTTCCTTGTGCCCCATAACAAATTCACCCGTTTCTGCCTTCAAGGGCCCAATTTTGGTCTTAACTAATTTTTTTTCCTCTTCATATACCTAAAGAAACTTTTACTATCCTCCTTTATAATCTTGGATAGCTTACTTTCGTACCTCATCTTTTCTCCCCATATTGCCTTTCTAGTAATCTTCTGTTGCTTTTTTAAAAGTTTCCCAATCCTCTGGGTTCCCGTTCATCTTTGCTGTGTTATACTCTTCACTTTTATTTTTATACTGTCCTTAACTTCCCTTGTCAGCCACGGTCGCCCCCTACTCCCCTTAGAATCTTTCTTCCTCTTTGGAATGGACTGATCCTGCACCTTCTGAATTATTCCCAGAAATACCTGCCATTGTTGTTCCACTGTCATCCCTGCTAGAGTATCCTACCAGTCAACTTTGGCCTGCTCCTCCCTCATGGCTCCATAGTCCCCTTTGTTCAACCATAATACTGACACTTCCGATTTTCCCTTCTCCTTCTCAAATTGTAGATTAAAACTTATCATATTATGGTCTTTAACTCATAATGGCTCCTTTACCTCGAGTTCCCTTATCAAATCTGGTTCATCACACAATACTAGATCCAGAAATCCAGAAAGGTCTTCTTGCCCTTACGATTTCTCAGTTCTATCCATACTGACTCTACATCTCCTGATTCTATGTCATCCCTTGCAAGGGACTGATTTTCATTCCTCACCAGCAGAGCCACCCCACCCCCTCTGCCCACCTGTCTGTCCTTTCGATAGGACGTATACCCTTGAATATTCATTTCCCAGCCCTGGTCCTCTTGCAGCCATGTCTCTGTTATTCCTACAACATCATACTTGCCAATTTCCAACTGAGCCTCAAGCTCATCCACTTTATTTCTTATACTTCATGCATGCATATATAATACTTTTAATCCATTACTCCTCTCGCTTCTCACATCAGTCCCTATTGCACTTGGCCATACTCTCTGATCCCTTCCTGAGCTTCCTGCCCCGTTAATTCTGTTGTCTTTCTTAACTCTTCTTACTTTCTCTTTCCCTTTAACTCCATCCTTATATTTCCAGTTTGTCTGCTTCCCCCCCACTTATTAGTTTAAACACACCCGTGTAGCAGTGGCAAACCTGCCTGCCAGAATGTGGGTCCCCCACCTGTTAAGGTGCAACCTGTTCCTTTTGTACAATTCATCCCTACCCCAAAACAGAACCCAGTGGTCTAAGAATCTAAAACCCTGCTTGCCACATCAGCTCCTCAGCCACACATTGAGATCCCATATCTCCCTGTTCCTGCCCTCACCGGCACAAGGATCTGGAAGCAAACCAGAGATAACCACCCTGGAGGTCCTGCTTTTCATCCTTCTTCCAAGTTCTCTGAAGTCCTGCTGCAGAATGTCCTTCCTCTTCTTCCCAATGTCAATTGTGCCAACATGCACTACCACTTCCGGCTGTTCACCTTCATCTTCCGTAAGCTTAGAAGGTGGTAAACCTGGAATTCTTTGCTGCAGGCAGCTATGGAGGCCAGGTCATTGAGTGTATTTCAGGCAGAGGTTGATAGGTTCTTGATTATTCAGGGCATGACAGGTTACGGGGAGAAGGCAGGAAATTGGGACTGAGAGGAAAATTGGATCAGCCATGATGAAATGGCACAGCAGTCTTATATGATGATGATGATCCTCTGGCGATGATCTTTGCATTATCAATAGAGACGGGAGAAGTACCAGAGGATTGGAAGGTTGCAAATGTTGTTCCCTTGTTCAAGAAAGGGAGAAGAGCTAGCCCAGGAAATTATAGACTGATGAATTTTGTGATAGAAAAGTTGTTGGAGAAGATCCTGAGAGGCAGAAGTTATAAGCATTTGGGCAGACATAATCTGATTAGAGATAGTCAGCATAGCTTTGTCAAGGGCAGGTCATGCCTGACAAACCTGATTGAATTCTTTGAGGATGTAACACAACACACTGATGAAGGTAGAGCAGTGGATGTAGTGTATATGAATTTCAGTAAGACATTTAATAAAATTCCCCATGCAAGGCTCAGTCAGAAAGTAAGGAGGCAATGGATCCAAGGAGACCTTGTTTTGTGTATCCAGAATTGGTTTGCCTACAGAAGGCAAAGGGTGGTTGTGGATGGTTCGTATTCTGCATGGAGGTCGGTCACCAGTGGTGTTCCACAGGGATCTGTTCTGGGATCCCTCCTCTTTGAATTTTATAAATGACTTGGATGAAGAAGTAGAAGAGTGGGTTAGTAGTTTTGCTGATGACACAAAGGTTGGGGGTGTTGTGGATAGTCTGGGTGGGTGCAAGGTTATAGCAGGACATTAGTAAGATGCAAAACTGGGCTGAGAAGTGGCAGATGGAGTTCAACCCAAATAAGTGTGAAGTGGTACATTTCGGTAGGTCAAATTTGAAGACAGAATATAATATTATTGTTAAAACTCTTGGCAGTGTGGAGAACGAGAGATCTTGGGGTCTGTGTCCATAGGACACTCAAAGCTGCTGTGGAAGTTGACAGTGTTGTTAAGAAGGCGTATGGTGTGTAGGCATTCATTAACTGTGGGATAGAGTTCAAGAGCCGTGAGGTAACTTTACAGTTATATAAGAGCTTGGTTAGACCCCACTTGGCTTACTGTGTTCAGTGCTGGTCACCTCACTACAGGAAGGTTGTGGATACTATAGAGAAAGTGCAGAGGAGATTTACAAGGATGGTGCCTGGATTGGAGACATACCTTATGAAAGTAGGTTGAGTTAACTTGGCCCTTTCTCCTTGGAGCGACAGAGGATGAGAGGTGTCCTGATAGAGGTGTATAAGATGATGAGGGGCATTGATTGTGTAGATAGTCAGAGGTTTTTTCCAGGGCTGAAATGCCTAACACGAGGAGGCATAGTTTTAAGGTGCTTGGAAATAGGTACCGAAGGGATGTCAGAAGTAAGTTTTTCACACAGAGAGTGGTGGGTGTGTGGAATGCACTGCTGGTAATGGTGGTGGAGGCAAATACAATAGGGTCTTTTAAGAGACTGTTAGATAAGTACATGGAGCTTAGAAAAAAGAGAGCCATGCAGTAGGGTAATTACAGGCAGTTTCTAGACTAGATTACAAGGTCAGCACAACATTGTGGGCCGAAGGATGTGTAATGTGCTGTAGATGTCTATGCTCTATATTGTATGTTCTATGTTCTAAGAAGTAGCCTAATGCTGTTTGCATCTCTTATGATCCTATGAACTGATGACATAGAGATACGTTTGTAGATGAATTTTCAGGTAATGCAGACAAAGGCATTGAGTTGCAGAAATATTAACATATTATGTAAATTGTTGAAACTCCTGTAAATTACTTTAGCTAAATAAGAACTCATTGACTTTGGATAGGTCAGAGTATTCTCTAAATACTTAAAGCTTGATCTAGCAGGAGTATAAAGAGATTTAAGGGTCCATGCGCACAGAACATCAAATTGTCTTCATGTGCACTGGCAATATTGTTACCCAAAGTATGGAGGAAAGACAGACTCCATTGTGAAGACAGCAAACAGAGTTTATTCAGACCAATTGCAACAGACATTGGTGGTTCAGCTGAGAGACACTGTGAGACATAACATTCTCAAAGCAAGGAACCTGCAATTAGTACTAATAGGGCATGCACTTAGATAACACAAGTAATGCAGAATCTCCAAACCTGTCGATATAAACTTAACAAGATTAACAGAAAGCACCAGGAGTCCACATTACAAAAAGCAAACCGCTCAAGAAAAACACAAAGAACTCTATTTCAGGCACTCTAGAAATCTCGGAGCCTGACACTCTCCAGCTCTCCACATAGGCCTGGAGTACTCATCTCAGTGCCCCCTCCCTATGGTCAGTACCTGATGGCCCTGGGAAACCTGGGGACCCTCAAGAGTGACAAGGGAAGCCTGGAGAACTTTAACCTTGACCTTGGGACCTGGAAAAAGCCTTGACCATAGAAGAGAGGAGCTCAGAACATGGCCTCAGAATGTGGACCAGAAACTCGGAACATAAGCTCAAAACATGGCCTTGAGAAAATCGGAATGTAGACAAGAGACACAGAGTGTGGACTTGAGAATAGATTATGACGTTCTCACCCAGAGCCAACCAATGTAATGCTATCAAACACAAAATGCTGGAGGAACTCAGCTGGCCAGGCAGCATCGATGGAAAAAAAAACAGTCAACATTTCAGCCTGAAAGGTCGATGTCCTGCTGAAGGGTTTTGGCCCAAAATGTTGACTGTGCTTTTTTTCCAATAAGGAGATGGTGACCAGAATTTATTCATAAGAATTCTAAAAGACATTGGTGGTTTAGTCGAGCAACACCACGAGATGTAAAATTCTCAAATCTAGGACCTAACAATTAGCGTTAATTGGGTGTCCACTTCAGTACTACAACTAACGTGGAAACCCTAAGCCTATCAAAATAAAATTAACAAGTTTAAGCAGAAAACACTGCGGCATTGGATTACAAAGAGTGAGTCTCTTCAGAAAAACACAAGGAACTCAAAATGATGAACGACTCCCATTAAACAGCAATTAACCGATTCAGGTACCCTAAGAACTTACGAGCCCGGTGAGATTGCAGTCCCATCCTCCCTCTGGCCAGCACTTGACGATCCAGGGAGTCCTGGGGAACCTTGATGACGCTGAGAACCGGAGACACTTAGACCCAGAAAAAGCTTGAGATCAAGAAAGAAACTTGAACATATACTAGAGAAGCTTGGAATATGGACTCAGAACGTGGACTTGAGAAACTCAGAACGTAGACTGGAGACATGACAGACGTAACCAGTTCAGGTGCTCAAAAAATCTTGGAGCCCGATGCTCTCTGGCTCCCCACACAGGCCCAGAGAGCTCATTACACAAACATTATGGATATGTACAGAAAATTATTAAAAAGCTTGATGTAATTCTGACATATCTTGAAAACTAGAATACAATGGTCAGATGTTTAGTTTTAGAATACGGAAGCTTTTGTAGACCCCATAATTTTAGAAGAAAGGTTTGGCTTTGTAGGGAATGGAGTATTAATTGAACAGATGGACTCAAGAGTTAAATTGCAAGGAAAGATTACACAAACTAAGATTGTACTTCCCTTGGAATTTAGAAAGCAACAAGGTGATTTAATTAAGGAATTCACAGAGCAGCAAGAGGAAAATAAATTGCACATGTAAAGCTATGAATACAGGACAAAGACTAAATTTTAAAGCCAGGCATTTGGAAAGTGAGGTTCAGAAATGCCTCTACAAACTAAGGTCATTACAAATGGTGAATTTTCTGTAAATTAAATTGATAAATTTCCATTTTACCTTTGATGTCAGGCTGACAAAATTTTTGTTAATCAAATAGATAGATAGGTAGATACTTTATTCATCCCCAAGGAAAATTCAACATTTTTCCAGTGTCCCATACACTTATTGTAGCAAAACTAATTACATACAGTATTTAACTCAGTATAAATATGATATGCATCTAAAATCACCCTCCCAAAAAGCATTAATAAATAGCTTTTAAAAAGTTCTTAAATAGTTTACTAAAGTGCATTGAGTGGTAATTTAAGCTCAGTCCTAACCCCGGCACTTTAACATGTCTTGCCCCGGTGGTTGAATTGTAGAGTCGAATGGCGTTGGGGAGTAATGATCTCTTCATCCTATCTGAGGAGCATTGCATTGACAGCAACCTGCCGCTGAAGCTGCTTCTCTGTCTCTGGATGGTGCTGTGCAGAGGATGTTCAGGGTTTTCCATGATTGACCGTAGCCTACTCAGCGCCCTCCGCTCTGCCACCGATGTCATACACTCCAGTTCTGTGCCCACGACAGAACCCGCCTTCCTTACCAGCTTATTAAGATGTGAGGCATCCCTCTTCTTAATGCTGCCTCCCCAGCACGCCACCACAAAGAAGAGGGCGCTCTCCACAACTGACCGATAGAACATTTTCAGCATCTCACTACAAACATTGAATGACGCCAGCCTTCTGAGGAAGTACAGTCGACTCTGTGCTTTCCTGCACAGGGCATCTGTGTTAGCAGTCCAGTCTAGCTTCTCGTCTAACTGCACTCCCAGATACTTGTCGGTCTTAACCTGCTCCACACATTCTCCATTAATGATCACTGGCTCCATATGAGGCCTAGATCTCCTAAAGTCCACCACCATCTCCTTGGTCTTGGTGATATTGAGACGCAGGTAGTTTGAGTTGCACCATATCACAAAGTCCTGTATCAGGACTTTATACTTGGTGGAAAATGGAAACACATGAGAATCAGAATCAGGTTTAACATCACTGGCATTTGTCAGGAAATTACAATAAGAACTATATATTTAAAATTAAATAAGTAGTTCAAAAAGAAAGGAAAAATAGTGAGGTGGTGTTTATGGATTATTGTCCATTCAGAAATCTGATGTCAGAGGGGAATAAGATGTTCCTGAAACTTTCAGGCATGTCTGCCTCCTCATTTATGGTAGCCATAGTAACAACTCTGGGTGTTGAGTGACCTTACTGATAGAATCCTTCTTTTTGAGGCATTGCCTTTTGAATGTGTCATTGATGCTGGGGAGGCTAGTGCCATTGATGGATCTAGATAAATTTACAACTTTCTGCAGCTTTTTATGATCCTGTACAGTAGCCCCTCCGCACCAGACAGTGGTGCAACCAGTTAGAATGTTCTTCACAGTGCATCAGTAGAAATTTGCAAGTGGCTTTGGAGACATATCAAGTCTCCTGAAACTCCTAATGAAATATAGGCACTGTTGTGCCTTCTTTGCAATTGCATTGATGTTTGGTCCAGGGCAAATCATAAGGGATGTTAACACCAAGGAACTTGAAACTGCTCACCTTTTCCACTGCTGATCCTGGTGTGTGTTCCCTCAACTTTCCCTTCGTGAAGTCCACTATTAATTCCTGGGTCTTACTGACACTTAGTGCAAGATTGCTATGCGGCACCACCCACCCAGTTGATCTACCTTGCTCCTGTACACTTTCTCATCACCATCTGAAATTCTGCCAGCAATAGGTTGTTTTTTTTGGCAAATTTATAGATGGAGTTTGAGCTGTGCCTAGCCACACAGTCATAGGTGTAGAGAGAATACAGCAGTGGGCTAAACATGCATCCTTGAGGCGTGCCAGTGTTGATTATCAGTGAGGAGGAAATGTTATTTCCAATCTGCATAGACTTGGTCTCTAGGTTAGGAAGTCAAGGATCTAGTTGGAAGGGAAGGTATAGCAACTCAGGTCTTGGAATTTGTTGACTAGATCTGAGGGAATGATTGTGTTGACTGCTGAGCTGTAATCAATAAACTGCACCTTGACAAAGGTGTGGGCTATCGTCAACGTGATCCAAGTCTGAGTGGAGAGCCAATGAGGTTGTATCCTCTGTAGACCTTTTGTGATGTTAGGCAGATTGCTTTAGATCCAGGCCCTTGTTTAGGTAGGAGTTGATTCCAGACATGACCAACCTCTCAAAGCACATTATCACAGTAGATGTGAGGGTTCCCAATTACTGGAAGAGGCAAGGCCTGAAGGTTAAATAGCCAACCCTGCTCCTTTGTTCAATCCTCATGTTTCCAGGATCTGCAGCGTTTTGCTGCTAAAAAGCTTGCTGGGTAATGGGCAAGAGGCAGGAGGGAGTAATTCTAAATGGATAGCCATTCACATTCTGTGCAATTTTGATTATTTTCATGTTTTGAAATCTAAGCACTACAGCAAGATCAGCATCCTTCATGTCTTCAGTGAGTTAGTGTTGGCTACTCATATCGAACCTCTACAATTCCTCTGGTGAAAGTACTTACCCAGAGCTCTACTGGACAGAGATTTCCAGGATTTAGACCCAGTTCTAATGATGATCAGTGATGTACTCCACATCAGGATGATGCAGAACTTGAAAGAGAACATGCAGTTAAAGATGTTCCCATGCACCTGCTGCCCTTGTCCTCCCTCATGTTAGAGGTGATAGGTTTGGGAGGGGCTGCAGGAGTAGCTTGGACAAGTAAAGTGTAGGACTCAGCACAAACTGGTGGAATGAAAGTTTGAGAATTTCGTGAATGCCAATCTAGTACAGTGCTTTTTCTTGGATAAATAAATAAATAGTTTAAAAAGGTGAACATGAATTATTTGTAGTCACTTCAAGGTGACAATAAACGCTTTGAAAATTAATTTAGAGGATTTTTTATTTGTATTTTTAATCCAATTGATTATCTATGTATACTGTTGATCTTACATTGATATTGAAATGAGTTGACAATTTTTAAATAATTGGCTGGTATAAATTAGAAGTCATTCTGATGTAACGATGAGCTAGATTCATAGAAAAGTACAGCACAAAAACAAACCCTTTGACCCACCTAGTCCATGCAAACCATTTAAACTGCCTCCTCCCACTGACCTGCATCAAACTTCACTTGAATATTTATGTTAATAAAATTTTTGACTTACTTCTTTGCGAAGTCATTTCTAATGAAGCATATATTCATGATCAGAAAAAAATGAACTGGACTTGGAAATAATCTACATATTTTAAGTACTTTTTAACTGCCTTGGTACAACTTGTTTTTCATATGCCATTTATGAAACAAAAATATATAGTTATTTCAGCCAGAAAAATAGCTGTCAAAGAAATCTCAAGTCATATTAACTGCATGTTACTTGAGTGTCATATTGTACACAAGTAAATGACAAATACACCCTTACGTCATTGAGCCAGATGTGTACAAGCATTGAGAGTGACACTTCAGTATGTTCTAGCTTGGTCAGTGCCACTGCCTGTACAACAGAAAAAGTCAATGATTTTACAGTACCTCATGTGTGGAAGTCCATTCTCCCACTCTGTCTAAGTCCTTCTGCATTCCACTTGTCTCCTCAAAACTACCTGCCCCTCCACCAATCTTCGTAACATCTGCAAACTTTGCAACAAAGTTCCATCATCATTCCATCATCTAAATCATTTATATACAGCATAAAAAGAAGTGGTCTCTATAGCGACCCCCGCGGAACACCACTTATTACTGGCAGCCAACCAGAAAAGGATCATTTTATTCCCACTCGCTGCCTCCTTCCAATCAGCCAATGTTCTAACCATGTTTGTAACTTTCCTGTAATAGCATGGACTACTTGGTAAGCAGCCTCATGTGTGGCACCTTGTCAAAGGCTTTCTGAAAGTCCAGATATACAAAATCCACTGCAACCTCTTTATCTATTCTACTTGTAATCTCCTCAAAGAATTCCAACAGGTTCGTCAGGCAGGATTTTCCCAGAAGGAAACCATGCTGATTTTGTACTATCTTGTCCTGTGTCACCAAGTACTCCATCACATCATCCTTAACAATTAACTCCAACATCTACCCAATCACTGAGGTCAGGTTAACTGGTCTGTAATTTCCTCTCTGCTGCCTTCATCTTTTCTTAAAGAATGGAGTAATATTTACAATTTTCCAGTCCTCTGGTACCATGCCAGAGTCCAATGAGTAATGAAAATTCATTTCTAATGCCCCACAATCTCTAATGCTACTTCTTTCAGAACCCTAGGGTGCAGTTCATTTGGTCCGGGTGACTTATGTACCTTGGGGTCTTTCAGCTTTTTGAGCACCATCTCTCTTGTAATAGTAACTGCACCCATTTCTCTTCCTTCACACACTACAACATCAGGCATACTGCTAGTGTCTTCCACAGTGAAGACTGACGCGAAATACTCATTTAGTTCATCAGCCATTTCCTTGTCCCCTGTTGTTATTTCTCCTGCCTCATTTTCTAGCGGTCCTATAACCACTCTCATTTCTCTTTTATTTTTAACATACTTGAAAAAACGTTTACTGTTCATTTTGATATTATTTGCTAGCTTGCTTTCATATTTCATCTTTTCCCTTCTAATGATTCTTTTTAGTTGCTCTCTGTAGGTTTTTAAAAACTTACCAATTCTCTATCTTCTCACTAATTTTTGCTTTGTTGTACGCCTTTTCTTTTGCTTTTACAATAGCTTTGAATTCCCTTCTCGGCTACGGTTGTACTATTTTACCATTTGAGTATTTCTTCATCTTTGGAAAACACATGTCCTGCACCTTCCTCAAAAACACACACCATTGCTGCTCCGCTGACATCCCCGCCAGCAGCTGCTTCCAATTTATTCATACCAACTCTCTCACACCACTGTAATTTCCCTTATTTTACTGAAATACTGCTACATCAGACTTCACTTTCTCCCTGTCAAATTTCAAGCTGAACACAATCATATAGTGATCACTGCTTCCTAAGGATTCTTTTACCTTAAGCTCCCTAATCGCCTTCAGTTCATTACATAACACTCAATCCAGTAAAGCTAATCCCTTAATAGGCCCAACAACAAACTGCTGCAAAAAGCGATTTCTTAGGCATTCAATACCTCACTCTCTTGAGATCCATTACCAACCTGATTTTCCCAATCGATGTACTTGTTAAAATCTCCTATGACTACCATAACATAGAACGTAGAATAGTACAGCACATTACAGGCCCTTCGGCCCACAATGTTGTGCCGACCCTCAAACCATGCCTCCCATATAACCCCCCCCACCTTAAATTCCTCCACATACCTGTCTAGTAGTCTCTTAAACTTCACTAGTGTGTCTGCCTCCACCACTGACCCAGGCAGTGCATTCCACACGCCAACCACTCTCTGAGTAAAAAACCTTCCTCTAATATCCCCCTTGAATTTCCCTCCCCTTACTTTAGCGCCATGTCCTGAGCAGTGGTGCCCTGGGAAAAAGGTGCTGGCTATCCACTCTATCTATTCTTCTTAATATCTTGTACACCTCTATCATGTCTCCTCTCATCCTCCTTCTCTCCTAACATGAGGGGGCAGAGTTTTAAGGTGCTTTTAGGTACCAAGGGGATGTCAGAAGTAAGTTTTTCACACAGAGAGTGGTGGGTGCATGGAATGTGTTAGAGGTGGATACAATAGGGTCTTTTAAGATAGGTACATGGAGATTAGAAAAATGGTGGGCTACGTGCTAGGAAAATTCTAGGGAGATTCTCGATTAGGATGCACTGTCGGCACAACATTGTGAGCCGAAAGGCTGGTAATGTGCAGCAGATTTCTCTGTTCTGTGTTTCTGTTTTCGATGGTAATTCATTTCTGGCTGCAGTTTGATGTTTAATGTCATCAGTGCTGAACACGCTTTGCTATTTGATCAAAGCGGTTTGGTGTGGAACTGGTTCTGCAGCCAATGGCACAGTGCTGAACTGACGACTCGGTGACTGTGGCCATGGCCATTGCTCCCAGACCAACTTCACTCGTATCGATGACTGTGGCCATGACCATTGGCTCCCAGACCAACTTCACTCGTATTGATGACTGTGGCCATGACCATTGGCTCCCAGACCAACTTCACTCGTATCGATGACTGTGGCCATGACCATTGCTCCCAGACCAACTTCACTCGTATCGATGACTGTGGCCATGACCATTGGCTCCCAGACCAACTTCACTCGTATCGATGACTGTGGCCATGACCATTGGCTCCCAGACCAACTTCACTCGTATCGATGACTGTGGCCATGGCCATTGCTCCCAGACCAACTTCACTCGTATCGATGACTGTGGCCATGACCATTGGCTCCCAGACCAACTTCACTCGTATCGATGACTGTGGCCATGACCATTGGCTCCCAGACCAACTTCACTCGTATCGATGACTGTGGCCATGACCATTGCTCCCAGACCAACTTCACTCGTATCGATGACTGTGGCCATGACCATTGGCTCCCAGACCAACTTCACTCGTATTGATGACTGTGGCCATGACCATTGCTCCCAGACCAACTTCACTCGTATCGATGACTGTGGCCATGACCATTGCTCCCAGACCAACTTCACTCGTATTGATGACTGTGGCCATGGCCATTGGCTCCCAGACCAACTTCACTCGTATCGATGACTGTGGCCATGACCATTGCTCCCAGACCAACTTCACTCGTATTGATGACTGTGGCCATGACCATTGCTCCCAGACCAACTTCACTCGTATCGATGACTGTGGCCATGACCATTGGCTCCCAGACCAACTTCACTCGTATCGATGACTGTGGCCATGGCCATTGGCTCCCAGACCAACTTCACTCGTATCGACGACTGTGGCCATGACCATTGGCTCCCAGACCAACTTCATTCATATCGATGACTGTGGCCATGACCATTGGCTCCCAGACCAACTTCACTCATATCGATGACTGTGGCCATGACCATTGGCTCCCAGACCAACTTCACTCGTATCGATGACTGTGGCCATGACCATTGGCTCCCAGACCTGCCTCAATGACTATCATTCAGTAGCACTTACATCCACTGTGATAAAGTTTGGCACTGAAACTCATCAACTCCTGCCTCCACTGTCTTGAGGAGGCCATCCTTAACTGGAGGAACAACACTTTATATCTCGTCTGGGTAGTCTCAACCTAATGGCATGAATATCAATTTCTCAAACTACTGGTAGTGCCTTCCCCTTCACCATTCCCCATCCTCTTTTTCCTCTCATAAGTTATCTCCTTACCTGCCCATCGCCTCCCTCAGCTGTCCTGCCCCTTTTCTTTCTTCCATGGCTTTCTGTCCTCTTCTATCAGACTCCCCCTTCTCCAGCCGTGTATCTCTTCCACTAATCAACTTCCCAGCTCTTTACTTCATCCATCCCCATTCAGCTTTCACCTATAACCTAGTGTTTCTCTCTCCTTTCCCCCACCTTTTATATATACCCCTCAGCACTTTTTCTCCAGTCCTGCTGAAGGATCTTGACCTGAAAGATGCTGTCTGGCCTGCCTAGTTCCTCCAGCATTTTGTGTGTGTTGCTTGGATTTCTAGCATCAGCAGATTTTCTCTTGTTTGTGATTGGATCTCCTTCAATTTGCCTACCATCACAACAGGTCCACAGCAGATGCCATTTCATGGTCTCTTCACTCAACCTTGGAACATCTGTACAGTGAAGATACATACACCAGGATGCTCTTCATTGACTACAGCATGGCATTCAATACTATCATCCCCTCAAAACTAGACAATAAGCTTCAATATCTCAGCTCTAATACTTTTTTGTGGAATTGGATCCTCGATTTCCTCACCTGCAGTTTCCAGTCAGTTTGGATTGGCAAAAGCATCTCCTCCACAATCTCCATCAGGTGCACCACAACACTGTGTGCTTAGCGCCCTGCTCTACTCATTTTACACTTATGACTGTATAGCTAAGCAGATATCCAATGCCGTAGTCAAGTTTGCTGATGTTGTTGCTTGAATCAAAAGTGATGATGAATCAGCATATAGGAGGGGGACTGAAAATTTGGCAGAGTGCTGCCACAACAATAAACCCTTACTCAATGTCAGAAAGCCAAGTAGTTGGTCCTCATTGGGGGATTGGAGGTGAAGAGGGTCAGCAACTTTAAATTCAAAAGTTCGATGTTCAAAATAAAATTTATGATCAGAGTACATGCATGTCACCACATACAAGCATGAGATTCTTTCTCTGCTGGCATTCTTAGCAAATCCATAGAACAATAACTGTAAAGTGTATACTAAACTGTAAATAAGTTGTGCAAATGCAGATATAAATAAATAACAAGCATGAGATAACAATATAACAGAATCCTTAAATGAGTGTAGTTATCCCTTTTTGTTCAAGAGCCTGGTGGTTGAGAGGTAGTAACTGTTCTTGAATCAAGTGGTGCGAGTCCTGAGGCACCTTTACCTGATAGCAGCAGCAAGAAAGAGCATGGCCTGGGTGCTGAAGATCTTTGATGGCAGTCACTGCCTTTCTATTGCAATGTTTCACATTGTTGTGTTCAATGGTTGGGAGTGTTTACCCATGATGTACTGGAGCAAATCCACTACCTTTTGTAGTATTTTCCACTCAAAGTCACTGGTGTTAACAGACCAGGCCATAATGCAGCCAGTCAGCACTCTTCCCACCACACATCTATAGAGGTTTGTCAAGGTTTTCAATGACATGCCAAGCCTCCGGAGACTTCTAAGTAAGAAGAGGCATTGAAGTGCCTTCTTCACAATAACACTTATATGATGGGTCCAAGATAGGTCCTCTGAGATAGAGACACCCAGGAATTTAAAGTCCTCTGATGATTACTGCTTCAGTGGTCCTCAGTGTTACCAGTTTAGAGGCCCTTTCCTGAACTCAGCACCTAAGTGCAGCTACAAAGAAAGTATGACTGTGCCATAAGCTTGCTGGCATATAATCCCTTAGCTTGTCTCTACTGTGTTTCTTAACCAGAAGAACAACGCTAACCATTTGTGCATGGGGTTCAGGATAGATTTGTCCCATTGAGATAGGGAAAAGATGATAGGATGGAGGAATAATGGTTGGCAAGAGATGAGGAACATTTTAGTCAATGGAAGGAGGAGGGTTCCTGAAGCAAGGAAAGACAGGGCTCTAGAGGCACTTAACAATGGATTTAGGGGAGCTAGAAGGGAACATAAGAAGGCTGTGGCAAGCAGGAATGAAGAAAACCCCAAGGCATCTAGATGTATGTAAAGAATAGGAAGATGACTAGTGTGAGGGCAAGACCGGTCAGGAAAAAAATAGGAAAAATGTTCTTGGATTCAGAGAGATATAGGAAGTCCTTAATGACTGCTTTGCATCAATATTCACTATTGAGAGGGGCCTTGACAAATGTTAGGACAGCATAAAACAAGCTGATTCAAGATTGTTTAATATAATTTGCAGTATTCAAGCGGAATGGAGAACAAAATAGTTGTTACTCCAGGTCCAACGCAGCACAAAAAAAAATAATAATGATAAAAACATAATAAACATTAATACCTAAGATAGCTTATGTACATACAGTAGATTGATTGTATGTCCATAAGTTGTCACTAGGCAAAGGAGAGTCTGAACATAAGGCAGCTCTGAATGATAAAGTAGTGGTGATTGGGGGATATGTTGGGATGGGTTAATGGTGGAGATGATGATCAGCCTGGCGGCTTGGTGAAAGGAATTGCTTTTGAATTTGGTGATCTGCCACGGATGCTATGTAGTTTCCTCCCTTATGTGAGTGGGATAAGTAGTTCATGAGAAGGGTGGGTGGGATTCTACATGATGTTTTCTGGCCTTTTTCTGGCACCTTCCTTTACATGCAGTATGTCAATTACCAGTGATGCTTTGAGCAATTTTGACCACCAGTTATAGAGCCTTTCTGTTGTGGCAGTGCTGTTTCCATACCATGCAGCGATGCGGCATACTGCTCTCTACCAAGTATCTGTAGAAGGACGTGCATGCAGATGTGCATAGTCCAACTCTCTTCAGCCATCACAAAAAGTAGAGGCATTGGTGAAATTTTGTGATTGTGTAGGATGTGTTCTGTGACTGTGAGAGTTTGTGTGGTATATGCTCTCCCAGGACTTTGAAACTGCTCACAATTTCCACGTCCAGCATGAAGAGGAATGTGAGTAGAACAAGTCTTCATTGAGGAAGAGGTTATTTGCCTGCCACCAGACCTCGAGCTCTTCCACATCTTCTCTGTACACTGTCTCGTTGTTGGTGATGAGCCCCATCATTGGTGAACTTGTCAAAGTGATTACTCATGTAATTGGCTATGTAGTCATGCAAAGTGGGGTTTTCCAAAGTGAATATCTTCATAGTTTAATATGCTGGTACATGTTGACATTAAGAAAAAGGATGTGCTGGAACATTCAAAAAATATTAGGATAGATGGCTAGTGTCTAAGACTTTTGCACAGTACTGTGGTAATTTTATGTATTACACTGTACTGCTGCCACAAAAACAGCAAATTTAATGACATTTTTGAGTGATGATAAACCTGATTCGGATATGGATCTGCATTGTGGACAGAGAGTGGGAAAGAGGCCGGGAGAGGGGAGTCATGTTTGGAAAAAAGGAAGGGAGAGGGGAGGGAGTGGGAAGCACCAGAGAGACATTCTGTGATTATCAATAAACCAATTGTTTGGAATCAAATGACCTTGTTTGTTATCTAGGGCTGAGTGTGACTCCATTAAGACTTTTGCACAGGACTGTATTTGTCAGCGTGGATCAGTGTCTGTAATTCTGACAGGAGCAAAGAATGTTGGGAATGGTGAGGGTAGAGTGCCATGGGAGGGGTGTGGGACAGGTGGCAGAGAAGGAGTGCCAGGGATGGGTAATGACGTGTGGGCACGATGCTCAGCATGAAGCAGTTGGGCCAAATGGACTGTATCCACACTGTCTTGCTCTCTAATCCTACGACTCCATATCTCAGTCATATTTCTGAAACAGTTATAATTTCCAGTCCAATGCCCTGAGTTTGTCAGACTCTGCTTTGAATATACTCAGTAACAGGCCCTGAATACCCATCTTGCGTAGAGAATTCCAAAGGCTCATCGTCCTCTGCATGAAGAAATTTTTTCCCCAGTTCAGTCGTGAATGGTCAGCCCCTTAATTAAAGGTGTGACTTCAAGTTCTCGTCAAGTGAGCTGGGGAAACAGCAGCTCTGTTTTTTTATTTATTGATTATGGATTAGATCCTTCCAGTCCTTTAAGCCCACCACTCAGCAATCCCCTGATTTAATCCAAGCCTGATCACGGGACAATTTACAATGACCAATTAACATACCAACCGGTATATCTTTGGACTGTAGAAGGAAACCAGATCACCCGGAGGAAACCCATGCGTTCGCGGGGAGAGCATACAAACTCCTTACAGACAGCAGCGGGACTCTGTTAAAGCCTGTAAGAACCTTCTATATTTGAATGAAAACACAAACTCATTCCTATAAATTCAAGGAGTGCTTGCTCAGCCTGATTACTCATTGCTCAGAAGAGAAACCTACTGTCCCTGCAATTAAACTGCTGAGGCTTCACTCAGTTCTTCTGTCGCTGAGTATATACTACCTTGGACAGTATCACTAGATCTTGTACATAATATTTCCGATGCAGTTTTATAACAGCAAAGTGATGCTAGTGGATGTGTACGTAGTGGTGGTGGGGTTGGAGGGATGGTTTAGTGGGTGGACCTGTTGATCAGCCCGATGGCTTGGGGAAACTAACTGTTTTGGAGTCTGCTGGTCCTCGAGTGGATGCTGTGTAGCCTTTTCCCTGATGGGAGGGGGACACACAGTCCAAGACAGGGGTGGGTGGGATCCTTCATGATATTGCTAGCCTTTTTCTGGCACCTTTCTACGTAGACAGCCTGTCCCTGATGGTAGATAGGTTGGTGCCAGTGATGCGTGGGTAGTTTTGACTATCTATCGCTGAGCCCTCCTATCTGCCCCAACACAGTTTCTATACCATACGATGATGCAGCATGTTAGAATGCTCATAACTGCGCATCTGTAGAACTTCGTGAGTGTTAACGTGCAGAGGCCAGCTCTCTTCAGCCTCCTCAGCAAGTAGAGGCATTGAGGAGCTTGCTTGACTATGCAGGATGTGCTTTGGGACCAAGAAAGTTTGTGCAAGATGTGCTGTGCACCACCAGGCATTTCAAACTGCTCGCTGTCTCCACTACTTTGCTGCAGATGTGAAGAGGGGTGTGAGTGGTGAGGATTTTCCTGGAGCCAATAACTGTCTCCATTGTCTTGTTGACATTGAAGAAGAGGTTATTTGCCTGGTACCATGTGTGTGGAATATCTGTGCTGTCGGCTGTGGTCTGAGCCAGTCGTCTTGAACTTACTTGCCATTGTCCAATCAATTTAAGCCCACACGTTTTCTACTTCTCAGAACTGGCTATAGAAGCAAATCATTGTCAAACTTAAGAGCAATGTAGCACAGAGGTTAGCACAACGCTTTATGGTACGGGCAACCTGGATTCAATTCCAGCTGCTGCCTGTAAGGAGTTTGTATGTTCTCCATGTGACTGCATGGGTTTCCTCCCACAGTCCAAAGGCGTACCAGTTAGTAGGTGGATTGTCACCTTGACGTGGTGGAGAAGCTAGTGTGGTGCTGAGATCCCGAGAATGATGCCGTTTGGAAGGGTCACCCATGGTGGTAGGGTCGAGGGTGAGGTCCCTGACAAAGAACAATCCAACCACGACCTCAACGGTGGAACAGGTGGATGAAGTTACTTCAAACTCAACGGCTGTGAAGGCGGATGAAGGCTGCGACAAATCCATCAGCTCCAATCGTCATGCCATTGGAATCAGTTGGTTGATTTGTGAAGTATCGTGTGCTTCTTGGAGTGCAACATCAAATACACATTAAACAAATACACAGACAGGTGTCTTCGCTCTGTGGAAACGGAATGAAGACCATCATCCTCGACCTCGAGGGATAGCCACGACGAGTAGGTTAATTGGACATTTTAAATTGTCTCCTGATTAGGGTTGGATTAAATTGTTGGGCGGCATGGTTGGTAGGGCCAGAAGGGCCTATTCCACATTATCTCCATAAATACATTTTTAAAGTGAATACCTAAGAAGAAAAAGCAAATGATTGTGCAGATTGTGCTCTGCCCATCAGTCTATGACACCCAAGGTATGTTCACCGTAACAAGGCCACAAGTGATCATTTTAATAGACCTAATGTTAAGGTGGCATGGTAGTGTAGTGGTACAGCTGATACAATTCCCACCACTGTCTGTAAGGAGTTTACACGTTGTTGCCTTGAATGCATGAGTTTCCTCCAGGTGCTCCAGTTTCCTCCCACGGTCCAAAAGACCTACTGGTTGATAGGTTTATAGGTAAATTGTGTCGTGATTAGGATAGGGTTAGACCATGATTAGACGTACTAGTTGATAGGTCATTGTAAATTGTCCCAGGGTTAAATCAGTGGGCAGTGCAGCTCAAACGGCCGGAAGGGCCTTCTCCCTGTTGTATCTCAATAGATGTCTACACGGTTGAGGAGCACCTACTGAAGAAGCTTTTCACAAAATATGTGAGGGTTCTTGATGCACCATCAATAACTCTCTGAGATGTGAGGCGAGATATCGGCTTTTATTGACTGGAAGAAAGAACAAGCAGTGGTTGACCACCATACTACATCCTGGAGACTGAGAGACCAGGCTCAGGCCTCAATCGCCTTTATACAGGGGTCTGTGGGAGGAGCCACAGGAGAGGTCAGCAGGGGCGTGTCCAGACAGGTATATGTAGTTCATCACAGTACTGATGAATCTGACCAATAGGTTATTGCTTCTGTTTAAAAACTTATTTCTATTTCATGTAAACCTTAAATATTGCCCCTTTGTGTAATGAGCAGGAGAGAGTCATGGAGTGGTACCACTGAAAATATTCTTTATTAATGTATTAACTACAGAGATCGTTCCCAGCTCTCTTGCTGCCAGTGCTTAATGAATAGATGTAGGAGGTACTAGCCTTTAACTACCCTTTTAATGGCCCAGATTGACAGGACTACTCTACTAGCCCTTCAAGGAAGCATTCACCCTCTCTGTAAATCTGTGCTCCTCTCTCATCCAGCAATCATTATCTTTTCTCACTAGCCCCAATCCTAACCAAATGCCACTCTCTCCAGCCTCTGCAGCCATACCACAACCTCTCAGTTCATTCATCCTACTTCCAGTTCTTATTCTGGCACTACCCAAATGAACCCAAGAGATGAGTGGAAGGAAAAGGAAAACACTTCAATATGATGACCTTCCTGCCCTTGCTGGATATTTCTTCAATCAGCCATGCACATAAATCTTCACCCATCTTGGAAAATTTGGGGAGAGTTATTGAGAACATAGGGAAATATTAATGTAGGCTGAGTTTAAATTGAAGTTTCTAGGTTGGTTCAGACTCAGAAGGATGAAGTAATCTGTTCCAAAGTTGCATGAAACTCTCATTTACCTTTTTCTTAGATATTGTGGCTAAGGTGCTCTCTTTTCCTCTTCTCTGATACCCAACACTGTTGGTATGCTGTAGTTGTTCCTCCACCAAGGAAGTCCTGATTGCTTCCTCAAAGCTCTAAATACATGAGATTCTAAATTATCATAGTCACTAACATGAGAAAGTCTGCCGGTGCTGGAAATTCAGAGCAACACACAACAAAATGCTGTAGGAGCTCAGCAGGTCAAGAAACATCTATGGAAAGGAAAAGAAGTGTTTTGCCACTGCCTTCTGCTGGGCCGTGTCTTTACAAGACAGGTGGCCCCAGCCATTGTCAATACTCTTCAGAAATTGTCTGCCTGGCGTCTGTGGTCACAGAACCAGGATGTGATATGCACCAGCTGCTCTTACAACCATCCATCACCTGCTCCCATGGCTTCATGTGACCCTTATCTGTGGGGGCGGGGGGGTGGTGACGTGGGTGAGGGCGACTAAGCAGGTGATACACCTTGCCCAAGGGTGACCTACAGACTAGCAGAGGGAAGGAGCATCTCACATCTCCTTTGATAGAGATGTATCTCCACCCCACCCCCACCAAAAATTCTAAATAGAGGTTTAATATTAAGATGGAACAGTACTATTGCCCTCACTTCATTATCATCAAATCTGCATTTCTGCAAATGTTCCAAACACTGAGCTCCTCCCACAGAAAACCCCCATTAGGCCCTAAAATGCAAAAATGGGCCTAGAGGCTGCATCATTATCATTTATGATGAGGGTGTCCTGGTAGAAAAAGAACCCCTTACCTAGAGGCTTATAAGATAATCAACTGTAAACAGTAGAGGAGAGAATAAAATCTATTACAAGACCAGTAATCAGGAAACAAAACAACAATTCAAAAAG
The DNA here is from genome assembly GCF_030144855.1 of Hypanus sabinus. Lineage (NCBI taxonomy): Eukaryota > Metazoa > Chordata > Chondrichthyes > Myliobatiformes > Dasyatidae > Hypanus > Hypanus sabinus. The sequence continues at coordinate 7,659,897 of NC_082709.1, forward strand.
AGCAAAGGGTATCAGTTTCAGGAGTTTTTTGCAATGACCCAGCCAGATGCACATCAGTAATTAGACCTCTATCATTATCAAATCCACAATCTCATTTTCATGTTGATTTTTCTCTTGATTAAGCCACTGCGTTTTGGTTTGTACACTGAAATGAAACAATTTCAAAACTCTAGCATTTTCTTCAGGATGCTCTCTGTGGTGATTACACGATGCATTAAAACTGTGTCATATATTTTTGCACGCTGAATTCCACTAACTGACAACATGGTTGAATTTTAAAATTGAAATGAACTTTAACTTTTAGTAGTTATTCTAATACATGCTGTAATTTCAATTTGGAAATCTCCTCATTATTCTTTGACAGCAGAACCACATCCTTCAATGAAGCTTTTACTTATATTTTTCATGAGATTAAACATTTTGAGGGATTATTATGAAGCTGACATAATGCTGAAAGGGTTTGAGAATGAAGGCAATGGAAGTCAACATCATTACAGTGATTAAGTTAAGAGCTTCTATCAAAACAATCTTGTCTTGCAATGTTAGAATATACAGCCATGTTACCAAGTCAACCAACCTTTTCAAATCAATGTATTCATGCATGTTTGACACTCATTAAAACATAGTGGATTAACAATAGAAATAAAATAGAGCACAAGAATTAGTAGAGTATGATAATGTAGTTAAAATACACTGGACAACAGGGTTTCTTGATAATTTTGATAGCTCAGAATTTTTTTGTATATGATAGACCACTTGATGCAGAATACAAATATAATTTCTAACTGCATGTATTTACATGTACATAGGAATTTGGAGAAACAAGAAATTAACATTTATTGAATATAATACATTTAATTACATAATGCTTCTGACACCTTTCAATAGCTCAATTAATCTACAAATGTTTTGTTGATGATTTTCATTTCTGCTCAGCGTCTGAGGCCTCTCACTTGCCCAAGAATACTCAGCCAGCATTGATGGATTCCAGTTGCCCAGATACCGTTTCTGATTAACCCTTTCACCATGTTCGCCATCGACAGCACCAAGATTTGCAGGGAAGAAGTCTAAATAGGAATGTAGAAAAAGAATTTTTAATGCGTTTCCCTTCATGGTTTCGTATGCTTGAAACGTGTTGTCAAGAAACGCACGTAGTTTTGTGCCCTGTAGTCGCCAAGAAATTTTTTAGCAACATCCTTGAGTGCCTTCCTTGTGATTTTCTCCAGTCGCACTAGAAGCTCTCTGAATTGCCTATCACTGATTACCTGTTTGATTTATAGACCAACAAAAATGCCTCTTTAATCTTGGCATCAGTTATTCTGATTTGAATTAAGAATTGAAATAATAAATATAGCCATTTTTAAATGGTGCCTAATTGGGAAATTCCATGGTGATTTTAATGATCAGCAACCCAAAATCCATAAGATACACTCAAAATTGTTCAGTAAACAAAATCCTTGTTGTCCAGTGTTATCTGACTTAATAACTTTTTTATTTCAGGAATACACATTGTGATTTTACATTCTAGATTTTATTTATATAAAAAATATATAATTAATACAGTGATAGATTATATCATGATTGGCAGACCCTGTTGGACATTGTCAATATGGAACGCTGCATGCCTGATTCACTGATTTATTGGCGGACAACAGGGGAGGATGGTGGGGGAGCCGCGTAGCCTCATGCTGCAGCGTGACCTGTACACCGCCAGCCAGGGAAGAGGAATTGGAGTCATTGCGCCTCACCAGAGGTAGTGTGGTGCGGCATCCGAGCAGGAATCAGTGTTGCCCCAGTGTTCACTCGGCAGAAGAAGCCGTACTGTGTTTGACAGCAGACTGCTGCAATGGGGTCTTGAACTATGTTTTTTTTTGTGTGACTGTATTTTACTGATATCTTTTATATGCTTGTTATCTTCTACGTGCTATATGTGCCTTGTGCTGTATGTGACTGTTGGTATCGTGTTTGCACCTTGGCTCCAGGGTAATGCTGTTTAGTTTGGCTGTATTCATTGGTGTTCATGTCTGGTTGAATGATAATTAAACTTGAACATGAAGTCTACTCAGTTATCACTCTGCCTCACTCTATCTAGAAATAAACCCAGATGAGCACTAGAAAGACATGAACAATAAGTGAATGGACCATGTCCTGAGAAGTGAGATTATCAATTTTTGCCCTTTTTTGACTTTGTCACAGATTGTCAGTGATTCCCATAAGATATCTCTATTGGACTTTGCCATCATTCAATAAGATGATTGAACCCAAAAATATTTCAGTGATTGACCTAATTTTAGTGCATTTAGTAAACTCCCAATCACTAGTTCCTGAATCCAAATGCAGTTTATACTACGTGTTAAGACAGCTGCAAAGGGAAGGATTAATGAATAATTGATCATTACAGGATGTTTTAGATGCTCAACTTGTTTGTTTTCATGCAGAGCGACAGGCTTGTGGGAAAATCGGGGAAAAAGCATGATAATCCAGATATGGGCTTGAATGGAAAAAAGGCTAAGTACCCAATCATGTTTAAAAGGAATCTAACAAACTGGTGCCATAAACCAAGTTCCATAACGCAACAATGGTGCACAATTACAGTGGATTCTGGTTAATTGAGAGATATTGGGACCACTACATTTTGGATCAATTAAGCGACTGCTTTAAATAGCCAAAGGACCATGGAAATAGTAAAAATATATTTAAGAAATCAAATTGCCATTCAACTGAGTAACAGATTAAGTACTTAAATGAAATATCAAACAAATTAGAATGCTACCACAACTAAAACAGTACTATAAAACTGTATTAGTTATCGACAGAGGAATTCATTCAGTATGCATTGCTGTGTTCTTTTAAATTAACAAAATCAGCATAGGTATACAATGCAGATAAAGGACTGCATTCATACAATACTATCAACGATTATAAGACCATAAGATATAGGAGCAGAATTAGGCTATTTTTAGCCCATCAATTCTGCTCCACCATTCAATCATGGCTGATCCCGTTGTCCCATCCTCAGTCCCACTGCCCAGCATTCTCGCTGTAACTTTTGATGTCATGTCCAATCAAGAACCTATCAATCTCAACTTTAAATACACCCAATAACCTGGCCTCCACAGCTGCACGTTGTAATAAATTCCACAAATTCGCCACTCTCTGACTAAGAAATTACTTAACATCTCTGTTTTAAATGGATGTTCCTCTATCCCGAGGCTGTGCCTTCTTGTCCTAGACTCCCTCACCACGGTAGACATCCTTTCCACATCCATTCTGTCTAGGCCTTTCAACATTCAAAACATTTCATTGAGATCCCCCTTCATCCTTCTAAACTCCAGTGAGCACAAACCCAGATCTATCAAATGTTCCTCATATGATAACTCTTTCATTCCAAGAATCATCCTTGTGAACCTCCTCTGAATCCTCTCCAATGCCAGCACATCTTTTCTAAGATGAGGAGCCCACATCTGTTCACAATACTCAACATGAAGCTTCACCAGTGCCTTATAAAGCCTCAGCATCACAGCCCTGCTCTTGTATTCTATTTCTCTTGAACTGAATGTTAACATTGCATTTGGCTTCCTCACCACCGCTCTACCTACAAGTTAACCTTTAGGGCATTCTGTACAAAGACTCCCAAGTCCCTTTACAACTCAGATTTTTTGATTTTCTCCTCTTTTAGAAAATAGTCTATACATTTATTTCTATGACCAAAGTGAATGATCATGCATTTTCCAACATTGTATTTCATTTGCCACTTTCTTGCCTGTTCTCCTAATTTGTCCAATTCCTTCTGTACCCTACCTGTTTCTTCAACAGTACTTGTCCATCCACCAATCTTCATATCAACTGCAAACTTGCCAACAAAGCCATCTATACCATCATCTAATTCACTGACATACTGAATAAAATAAGCATTCCCAACACCGACCCCTGTGGAACACCACTAGTCACTGACAGCCAGCCAGAAAAGGATTTTCTTATTCCCACACACTGTCTCCTACCAATCAGCCAAGGCACTAACCATGCCAGTAACTTTCCTGTAATACCATGAGCTCTTAACTTAGAAAGCCGCTTCATGTGTGGCACCTTGTCAAAGGCTTTCTGAAAGTCCAAATATACAACATCCACTGCATCCCCTTTATCTATCCATCATGTAATATCCTAAAAGAATTCCAATAGGTTTGTCATGCAAAATTTTTCCTTAAGGAAACCACTTTAACTCTGTCCTATCTTGTCCTGTGTCACCAAGTACTCCATAACCTTATCCTTAAGATTCTAACATCTTCCCAACCACTGATATCAGGCTAATTGATTGATAATTTCCTTTATGCTGTCTTCTTCTTTCTTAAAGAGTAGAGTAATATTTGTAATTTTACAGTCCACTGGTACCATGCCAGAGTCCAATGATTCTTGAAAGATCATTACTAATGCCTGCACAATCACTACCGTTTCCTCTTTCAGAGCCCTAGGGTGCAGTTCATCTGCTCCAGGTACTTATGTACCCTTAGGTCTTACAGCTTTTTGAGCAGCTTTTACCTCGTAATAGTAACTGCACTCACTTCTCTTCCCTCACACCCTTCAACATCTGACATACTGCTAGTGTCTTCCACAGCGAAGGCGGATGCAAAATACTCATTTAGTTCATCTGAAAACTCCTTGGCCGTTATTATTTCTCCTTCCTCATTTTCTAGCAGCCCTATATCCACTCTCATCTCTTTTACTTTCTACTGACCTGAAAAAGCTTCTTTATTTTTTTATTGAAGTTCATCATCAAACAAACATTTCCATAATATTAATTTCAGACATTGTGTGTATATATAATATAATCATATATATCACAAATCTCCACAAAGTACTTATCTGAGATATACACTAATAGAAAAGAGAGGAAAGAAAAAACAAGCAAAAGAAATAAAACTATGTACAATTAGGGAGTGATCTTTTTTTTGGAACATATTCATTGATTTGTGAGAATAAAATCAGGCCTATGAGGCATTATGTAGTTAAACCACTTTTCCCAGTATGAATCAAATTGTTCCAGCTTATGATGCTGTTATTTTGTTCATTTTGTAAATGTCCATTGTAATTTCCATCCATGCATTTAAAGTTGGGCTCTCCTGTAATAACCATTTCCTAGTAAGAGTCTTTTTACCAGCCACCAACAGTATATTCATTAAATATTTATCTCTTTTCAACCATTCGAGGTATATATCCAAAATATATGGTCTTACTCTCTAAGGGTATTTCACATTTAAAGATGTCCTGTAGGGCATTGTGTATCCCCATCCAATAGTTTTTGATAACAGGGCAGTCCCAAAAAATAAGATGATGATTTGCATTTTAATTTCCACAATTTCTCCAGCAAACAGGGAGGTTACTATCATAATGGGATTTCTGAGAGGGTGTAATAAAATATCTTATCAAGTTTTTCCATCCAAACTCCCTCCATTTCTGTGAACTGGTACACTTCCATTGATACCTCCATATTGTTGTCCATTCTTCCTCAGATATAATTATCCCTCCTTCCTTCTCCCATTTTGTTTTAATGTATGAAGGCGAATGTGTTTTAAGACTTGACAACCCCTTATACATGCTTGAAATGATTCTACTACCATTATCTGAATGATATGCTTTTCTAAATAGCTCTATCAAGCATGTACTTGCCTTGGTTACATTTTTAAGCATCCTATTAACATATTGTCATATCTGTAAATACCAATAAAAATCTTGTTTTTCTAATGTGTTTCTCTTTAAGCATTTCAAAACTGAACAGTGTTGCTTCTTTCATTATGTTGCAAAGAACTGTTATTCCTTTAGCTGTCCAGTCCTTAAATCTAGCATCCAATTTATTTGGACTAAAATCCGAATCATATGCACACCATTTAAGAATTGCAATATCTCCCTCTAGATTATATTCTTTTATAGTAGTTTTCCATATTTCAAGAGTCAATTTCACCCATGGGTTATCAATAGTATTTATATACTTTTGCAGGTTGTTATCAGCCAAAATTGCTTGTATGGGGATGGGAAGTACCCGCTCCTCAATGTTTTTCCATTGAGTGTCATATGATGAGTTGCACCAACATATCACAGCTCTCAACTGTGCTGCAAAATAATAATCTCTAAGAGAAGGTAGGCCCCATCCCCCTTTTTCCTTTGCTAATTGCAAAGTTTTGAGATGAACTCTAGGCCTTTTACCCTGCCAAATATACCCTAATAACATCTTGTTCCATTCATTGAATTGATTTTGATTAATCTCTGTTGGTATGGTCTGAAAGAGATATAACAGTCTGGGCAGTATATTCATTTTGATAGACTCAATCTTTGAACTGAGACTGAGAAAGGGAATCAGGTTCCATCTTGCCACATCTTCCTTAATTTTTTTATATTAAGGCTGAAAATTGCATTCTGATAATTTTGCCAAATCTTTTGGCATAATGATGCTCAAATATTTGAAAGACTGTGTGCCATGCCCAGGGGTATCTACTTTCAATTTCTCTTGGTGGGCTATAGTAATATGAACATAATTGGGTTTTATCTATGTTGATCTTGTATCCTGATAATTGACCATATTGTTCAAAGGATTGCACCAATTTAGGTAAAGAATATGTTGGTTTCCCTAATAGATCAAAATGTCATCTGCATAACAAGCCAATTTATGCTCTGTCCCTTTAATAGTAATTCCCCTGATATCTTAATTTTGTCTGATGTATTGAGCTAATGGTTCCAGATATAATGCGAAGAGTAGTGGTGACCATGCACAACCCTGTCTCGTGCCCCTTTCTAGGGTAAGACTATTTGATAAATATTCGTTGATTTTAATCCTAGCAGTAGGATTGTCATATAGTGTCTGTATAGTTTTAATAATTATGTTTTGGAAACCAAATCTATGTAAAACTCTGTAAAGAAAATTCCAATTAACTGAATCAAATGCTTTTTCAGCATCCACACTTATCACTATTGCTTCAATTTTATTTTTTTGTATGTGATCCATAATGTGGTGTCCTTCATATATTGTCTTGTGTCTGGCGTTGTCGTATAAAACCTGTCAGATTGTTATGTATCAGTATGGGTAGAAACTCCTCTAATTGTTTGGCCATGATGGAGGTAAATAATCTATAATCTACGTTAAGAATGGATATTGGTCTAAATGACCTGTATTCCATTTTATCCTTGCCTTCTTTCGGTATAGCTGAGATTATCGCTTCCTTCCAACTGGGTGGCATTTGTGCCTTTTTTAAAGCCCAGTTCAGGGTGGGGAGTAAAACAGGAATTAACTCATTTTTAAATTCTTTGTACCACTCTGCCATATACCCATCTGATCCAGGTGACTTGCTTAATTTAAGCCTACTAATTGCAGCTTTTAATTCAACTTCAGTTATGTCAGCAGTCATCCTTCTATTTTGTTCTTCGCTTAAAGTGGGTGACTCTAGAGAATTCAAGAAGGTATCAATTTGGGTTATGCTTCCCCCTGGAACTTTGGAATATAGAGTTTTGTAAAACACTTCAAAAGCGTCTTGAATTTCACTTAGCTTATTTTTTATCATTTTTGTTCTTGGGTCCCTAATTCTATGAATTGTATTTTCTGCTATCTTTTTTTTTCCAGTTTCCACACCTGTACTTTCATAGATTTCGATCCACTTTCATAATGTCTCTGTTTCAGAAACATTAAATTTTTCCTGATTTCTTGCGTAGCCAAACTATTAGTTTCATTCCTAATTCTTTTAATTTACCCTAATGTATCCTGTGCCAAATTCAATTTGTGTTTTTTCTCTAGTTCCTTCAACCTATTTTGTAATTCCTCTAATGTTTTATTCCTTATTTTTTTCTTATATGAAGATATCGCTATAATTTTCCCTCTTAAGACCGCCTTCAGAGTATCCCATAAAATGGGAGGTGAAACCTCTCCATTATCATTAATTCTAAGTACAGCGCAATTTCTTTTTTAATTTGTTCCTTAAAGTACAGATCACTGAGTAGACTTGAATTTAGTTTCCAAATAGTATTCTTTGGTTGTAGGTCAAAATCAACAGATAAATATATAGGTGCATGGTCACTTACATCTATTGTCCGAATTCCACAGGCGTTTATTTTGTCTTTGTCTTTTCCAAATGTTATGAAATAGTCTATTCTTGTATATATGGAATGTGGAGCAGAATAATGAGTGTAATCCCTTCTGTCAGGGAAAAGGTCCCCCTATATATCAATTAAACCAACATCCTCAAAAAGTGTATTAACTTTATTATGTAAAGATTTTGTTTCATAGGTTTTTCTATTGGAAGAGTCTAAGTTTGGTTGTAATTGTAAATTTGAATCTCCCCTACATATCAGGAGACCTTCTGTTTCTGTTACCATATCAGTAATTTTCTGAAAGAAACCAATATCACTTCCCAGGGCTGCATATATATTCAATAGAGTAACTAAATTTCCATCTATATTCCCCCTTACCAGAATATATCTGCCCTCTTTATCTCACATTTCAAATACTTTTTCAAAATTTAGTTTACTTAAGATAAGAATAGCAACTCCTCTCCTATGTCCTGATTTATATGAGGAGAAAAACAAATTAGTGAAGCCCATTCTCTTTAGTTTTTTATGCTTATTATCACTTAAATGAGTTTCCTGTAAATACACTACATGGGCTTGTTCTTTTTTCATTTTGGGTAAATTTCTCTTACATTTGATTGGATTTAATAGCCCATTGACATTAAAAGAAATAAATTTTACCTTGTCCTTAGCCATCTGTATTTATCTGTCAATGTATCATTGAAATTAGAATAAAACTTAATCGATCTACTCCCTAAACAAATAAGAACCAAGAAATGCAAATAATAACAAAAATGGCAACAAACGTGTGATTCCAAGGCTGAGGTCTCTAGTAGATGACCCTGCGTTGAGCTAGAGGCAATGTCTAGCTGTGGGGGATCACCCCTCCTACTTGTGAGTTGAGGGCCCCCATTGCAGTATTCATAAAAGTCAGTGAACAAATACATTACACAGAAAAGATTTCCCTGTGTACTCCTACACACACACACACACACACACACACACACACGCGCATGCACACACGCACGCACGCACGCACGCACACACACACACACACACATATATATTACATACACATATATGCACACATATATATATATTCTCATTTTGGTGGAGAAAAAGGAGTGAGTGAATAAAAAATAACAGCTAAGTATTATAAAATCCACATTATAATAAGTATTTCTCGAGATAGGTATATCACCGTCTACTTTTGCTTCCGTTCAGCTTCTCAACATTTTTAAAGTTAGCCAAACCTTATGGCTCTTCTGAAGGGGGTGAGGACTGTCTTTGAGAAACTCCCGGTCTCTTCCTGATATACTTCTCTCGGCCTCCTCCCGTCTCCTGCCTTCTCGATTCTCGCACTATTTCCCCAGCGGAGCGGGATAATTCCTCTGCCAGGCTTTCCCTCGGTTTGGTCACGCTGTCGGGCAACCCTCTGGCCTTCATGTCTGTAGTCGCCTCTTCCACTGTCTGGTACAACTGCGTCCCGTCATCATAAAACACTCGAAGTTTAGCAGGGTACGGAGTTTGAAACCTAATCTTTTTTTGCTTTAGTACTCATTTTACTTCAGAGTATTCTTTACATTTCTGCAGGACCACGGGAAGGTAATCTTGGTCAAAATATATTACTTTATCATCTAAAAACACTCTCTTCTTACCCCAGGCCCTTCATAGAATCTCCACTTTGGTGCTGTACTGAAGGAATTTAATTATTATTGAATGTGGCTTATCTTGGATAGACTTTAGGACTAGCAAGCGATGTGTTCTCTTGATTTCCAGTTCCATAATCGAGACAAGCTCCAGCATGTCCCACAGCAACTTTCCGACAAACTCCGTCATAGACGAGCCCTCCGCTCCTTCGGGAATGTTGTAGATTCTGATATTTTTCCGCCGTGATCTTCCCTCCAGGGCAAGCAGTTTACCTTCTTGGTGCTTTAACATTTTTATCGTCGTTTTGAACGCAATTTTCCACCTTCTCAATTCGAGTCTTTGCCACCACTATTTTTTGATTAATGTTGGCGAACTCTGACTTAATGTCATGTAGTTGCTGCTTTCTGAAACTCCCTTATCTCTTTCAGGATTTCAATCATATTCGCCACTTCGCCTGAACAAGGCCCGGCATTCGCCTCGCTAGCACGCGGTCGGGTATGAGAGCCGCCCGCTGCACTCCGCTCAGCTGCAGGCTCCGCAGTGCTGCTTTTTTTATTTCCATTCTTTTTCCCCATTCTTGCCCGTCTTTTCAGTTCAAATATTTTTTTCAAAAAATACTATATTTGATGGGTTAACGGGGTTTAATACGCATTTTTCCAGAGGAGCTAGTGACTTAAGCTGCCATTCTTGACGATGATGTCACCAGAATCCTCTGAAAAAGCTTTTACTATCGACTTTGATATAACCATATAAACCATATAACAATTACAGCACGGAAACAGGCCATCTCGACCCTTCTAGTCTGTGCCAAACGCTTACTCTCATCTAGTCCCACTGACCCACACTCAGCCCATAACCCTCCATTCCTTTCCTGTCCATGTACCTATCCAATTTTTTTTAATGACAAAATCGAACCTGTCTCTACCACTTCTACTGGAAGCTCGTTCCACACAGCTACCACTCGCTGAGTAAAGAAGTTCCCCCTCGTGTGACCCCTAAACTTTTGCCCCATAACTCTCAATGCATGTCCTCTTGTTTGAATCTCCCTTGCTCTCAATGGAAAAAGCCTATCCACATCAACTCTATCTATCCCCCTCATAATTTTAAATACCTCTATCAAGTCCCCCCTCAACCTTCTATGCTCCAAAGAATAAAGACCAAACTTGTTCAACCTTTCTCTGTAACTTAGGTGCTGAAACCCAGGTAACATTCTAGTAAATCTCCTCTGTACTCTCTCTATTTTGTTGACATCTTTCCTATAGTTCGGTGACCAGAACTGAACACAATATTCCAAATTTAGCCTCACCAATGCTTTGTACAATTTCAACATTACATCCCAACTGCTATACTCAACGCTCTGTTTTATAAAGGCCAGCATACGAAAAGCTTTTTCTTCACCACCCTATCCACATGAGATTCCACCTTCAGGGAACCATGCACCATTATTCATAGATCACTCTGTTCTACTGCATTCCTCAATGCCCTACCATTTACCATGTATGTCTTATTTTGATTAGTCCTACCAAAATGTAGCACCTCACACTTATCAGCATTAAACTCCATCTGCCATCTTTCAGCCCACTCTTCTAACTGGCCTAAATCTCTCTGCAAGCTTTGAAAACCTACCTCATTATACACAATGACTCCTATTTTAGTACCATCTGCATACTTACTAATCCAATTTACCACCCCATCATCCAGATCATTAATGTATACGACAAACAACATTGGACCCAGTACAGATCCCTGAGGCACACCACTAGTCACTGGCCTCCAACCTGACAAACAGTTATCCACCACTAGTCTCTGGCATCTCCCATCCAGCCACTGTTGAATCTATTTTACTATTTCAATATTAATACCTAACGATTGAACATTCCTAACTAACCTTCCGTACGGAACCTTGTCAAAGGTCTTACTGAAGTCCATATAGACAACATCCGCTGCTTTACCCTCATCAACTTTCCTAGTAACCTCTTCAAAAAATTCAATAAGATTTGTCAAACATGACCTTCCACGCTCTAATCGGACACTGTCTATCCGGAAAATTATATATACCATCTCTAAGAATACTTTCCATTAATTTACCCACAACTAACGTCAAACTTACAGGCCGATAATTGCTAGGTTTACTCTTAGAACCCTTTTTAAACAATGGAATAACATGAGCAATACACCAATCCTACGGCACTATCCCCATTTCTTGTTTGCTAGTTTGCTTTCATATTTCATTTTTTCCCTCCTAATGATTCTTTTATTTGCTCTCTGTAGGGTTCTCAAAGTTTCCTAACCCTCTGTCTTCCCAAACAAGAGAAAATTTGCAGATGCTGGAAATCCAAACAGCACATACAAAATGGTGGAGGAACTCAGCAGGCCAGGCAGCACCCATAGAAGAAAGCACAGCTGACATTTCTGGCCAAAATCTTTCGGCAGGACTGGAGAAAAAAAGCTGAGGAGTAGATTTAAAAGGCGGGAGGAAGGGAAAGAGAAACTCAAGGTGATAGGTGAAACGTGAAGGGGGAGGAGCTAGGAAGTTGATTGATGAAAAAGACAGAAGGCCATGGAAAAAAGTTAAGGGGGGAGGAGCAGTAGAGGGAGGTGGTGGGTGGGCAAGGAGATAAGGTAAGAGAGAGAAAAGGAGATGGGAAATGCTGAAGGGGCGGGGAGCTGTCCGTTACCAGGTGGTTGGAAAATCGATGTTTACACCATCAGGTTAGAGACTACCCAGAATATAAGGTGTTTTCCTCCAGTCTAAGTGTGGCTTATCACGACAGTGGAGGAGGCCATGGATAGACATATCAGAATGGGAATGGGAAGTGGAATTAAAATGGGAGGCCACTGGGAGATCCTGCTTTTTCCGGCAGACAGAGTGTAGGTGCTCAGCAAAGCCGTCTCCCAGTCTACGTTGGGTCTCAACGAAATTCAGGAGGCCACACCAGGAGCACCAGACATAGTGTCGCCTCACCTGGAAGGACCATTTGGGGCTCTGAATGGTAGTAAGGGAGGAGGTGTAGGGGCAGGTGTAGCACTTGTTTCACTTGCAAGGATAAGTGCCAGGAGGGAGATCAGTGAGGAGGGACAAATGGACAAGAGAGTCACGTAGGGAGCAATCCCTGCAGAAAACAGAAAGTCGGGGGAGGGGAAGTTATGCTTGGTGATGGGATCCCATTGGAGATGGTGGAAGTTCCAGACAATTATGTGCTGGATACAGAGGCTGGGTCGGGTGGTACATGAGGACAAGAGGACCCCTATCCCTGGCAGGGTGGTGGGAGGATGCGGTGAGAGCAGATATGCATGAAATGGAAGAGATGTGGTTGTGGGCAGTATTGATAGTGGAGGAAGGGAAGCCCCTTTCTTTGAAAAAGGAGGACATCCCCTTTGCTCTAGAATAAAAAGCCTCATCCTGAGAGCAGATGCAGTGGAGCAGAGGTATTGAGAGAAGGAGATGGTGTTTTTACAAGTAAGAGGGTGGGAAGAGGTATAGTCCAAGTAACTGAGAGAGTCTGTGGCTTTATGACAGACATCAGTGGATAAACTGTCTCAATCTCACTGTCTCCAGGGATAGAGACAGTGAGATTGAGAAAGGGGAGAGAAATGTCAGAAATGGACCAGGTGAATTTGACAGCAGCATGGAAGCTGGAGGCTAAAGGGATGAAGTCGCTGAGTTCAGTATGGGTGCTGGAAGTAGTCTTTGATGGAGCACAGGAAAGGTGCAGGATGGTCACCAGTGTAGGCTTGGAACATGGACTGTTCCACGTAGTTGACAAACAGGCAGGCATAGCTGGGATCCATGCGAGTGTATGCCCTCGCTTCTACTTTTACATTAGCTTTGACTTTTCTTGTCAGCCACAGTTGTACCATTTTACCATTTCAGTATTTCTATGTTTCTGGAATACCTCTATCCTACACCTTTCTCATTTGTCCCAGAAACTCGCACCGTGGCTGCTCTGCTGTCAACACTGCCAGCAGCTCCTTTGGTCAACTCCTCCTTCATACCATCACTGAAATACTGCTCTGTCAGACTTCACTTTCTCCCTATCAAATTTCAAGTTAAACTCAATCATATTGTGATCACTGCTTCCTAAGGAAGTTTCCTAACCACCTCTGGCTCATTACATAACACCCAGTCCAGTATAGCTGATCCCCTAGTAGGCGCAATGACAAACTGTTCTAAAAAGCCATCTCATAGGCATTCAACAGACTCACTCTCTTGAGATCCATTCCCAATGTGATTTTCCAGTATGTTGAAATATCCCATGAAATCTTCCATTGCATCTTCTAAATCCTCACTTTCTTTATAACATTCAAGATTATTTTTGTTACCTTCAAATTCTTGTATTTCCTAACTTGTTGAAGTAATGAAATCATTTCATTTGTACTCCCGCCGTTTCTGGCATCTCCAAGCCTGAATGCTTGAATCCACAGTGAGCAAAACTACTCTGAATTGTCTTACTGCTTATTTCTCACCAACTATCAGTGACAAAAATCATTGCTTTTTCAACTCAAGCAAATGCAAATGCAACTGATGCTTTTAAAAACTAAGATCTAAGCACAGTGTAGTTTCACTAGTGTGCGTGACTGACACTACTCCGAAACTGTTTGGCAACAATCTTCCGTCCCAATCAATTAAATGGTACAGTGTCCCAAGTAAGTAAGGGGAATCCCAGCTTTGTGTATTTAATTTTTCAGTAACACTGTAAATATACCGTTTAATTAAGCACTCTTGTTCATTAAGGGTTATATGTAAAAATATGTGAGTGGCTGGATGGGACAGTTTGCCAAATGTGTTCAGTAAAGTTTTCTTAATCAGTACATAGAAGTCTCAGCTAGAGAGAGTGCATATTTTGAGGAATTAAGAAGCAGCACAGACAAAGGAGAATCAGTGGATGTTGTGTACTTGGATTTTCAGAAGGCCTTTGACAAGGTGCCACATGTAGGCTGCTAAGCAAGTTTTGAGGCCAAGGTATTATGGGAAAGATACTAACATGGGTAGAGCATTGGCTGATTGTTGGGAGGCAAAGAGTGGGAATAAAGGGAGCCTTTTCTGATTGGCTGTGTTGACTACTGGTGGTCTGCAGTACTTGATGTTGGGACTTTTTTTGTGTTATGTGTTAATGATGTGGATGATGGAATTGATAGCTTTGTGGCCAAAATTGCGAACGATAGGAAAATAGGTAGATGGTCAGGCAGTGTTGAGGAAACAAGGAGACTGCAGAAGGACTTAGACAGATTCGGAGAACGGGAAAAGAAGTGAAAGGCAGATGGAATACAGTGTTAGAAAGTGTATGGTAATGCCCATGGTAAAAGGAGTAAAAACGTAGACTATTTTCTAACCAGGAAGAAGATTCAAAAATCCGAGGTGCAAAAGGACTTAGAAGTCCTTATGCAGAATTCCCTAAAGGTTAGCTTGCATATTGAGCTGGTAGTGAGAAAGGCAAATGCAATGTTTGATGCACCATCAATAACTCTGAGACGTGGGTTAAGGTAGGCTTTTATTGGCTGGAAGAAAGAACAAGCAGCAAGTGACCATCACACTACATCCTGGAGACTGAGGCCGGGGCTGTGTCTCCAATCGCCTTTATACCGGGGTCCGTGGGAGGAGCCACAGGAGCAGTCAGCAGGGGGGGCGTGTCCAGACAGGTATATGTAGTTCACCACTATGTTTACATTCATTTTGGGAGGGTGAGAATTTGAAAACAAGGTGTAATGCTGAGGCTTTGTAAGGTACTCTTCATCCTCACTTTCAGAGTGAAGACCAATTGATGTCTCTGGGCGTGTACTCACTGGAATTTAGAAGAATGAGAAGGGATCTCATCGAATATTGAAAGGCCTGAATGAGAATCAGGTTTACTATCACCGGCATGTGTCGTGAGATTTGTTAACTTAGCAGTAGCAGTTCAATGCAATACTACATAATCCAGCAGAGAGAGAAAAATAATAATAAATAAAATAAAACATAATAATAAATAAACAAGTAAATCAATTATGTATATTGAATAGATTACATATTAAAAATGTGCAAAAACAGAAATACAGCATATAAAAAAAGTGAGGTAGTGTCCAAAGCTTCAAGGTCTATTTAGGAATCAGATGGCAGATGGGATGAAGCTGTTCCTGAAGCACTGAGTGTGTGCCTTCAGGCTTCTGTACCTCCTACCTGATGGTACCAGTGAGAAAAGGGCATGCCCTGGGTGCTGAAGGTCCTGCGTGGATGTAGAGAGGATGTTTCCTTGGATGAGAGGGTCTAAGGCCAGAGGGCACAGCCTCAGAATAGAGCGACATCCATTTCAAACAGAGATGAGGAGGAATTTCTTTAGCCAGAGGGTAGTGAATCTGTGGAATTCATTGCCACAGGCGGCTTTGGAGGGCAAGTTATTGGGTGTATTTAAGGCAGAGGTTGATAGATTCTTGATTAGTCAGGGCATGAAGTGTTAGAGGGAGAAGGCAGGAGATTGGGTCTAAGAGGAAAATGGATCAGCCATGATGAAATAATGGAAAGGACTCAATGGGCCAAATGGCCTAATTCAACTCCTATATCTATGTTCTTAGGGTCTCTTATTAACCATTCCACCCTGGGAAAAAAAGTTTCTGGCAGTCCAATCAGTCTATGCCTTATCATCTTGTACACTTCGATCAAGTCACCTCTCACCCTCCTGCACTCCAAAGAGAAAACTCCTAATTTGCTCAGCCTCTCCTCATAAGACAGGTTCTCTAATCCAGGCAGCATCCTGGTAAATCTCCCCTGCACCCTCTCTAAACTTCCACATTCTTCCTATACTGAAGCAACCAGAACTTAACAAAATATTCCAAGTGTGATCCAAATGAGATTTATAGATCTGCAACATTGCCACTCAGCTCTATAACTCAATCCCTGACTAATGACACCAACACCTAGTCCCGCGGAATGGTCTTGGCCTGAAACGTTGACTTTCCCACAGATGCTGCCTGGCCTGTTGAGTTCCTCCAGCATGTTGTGTGTGTTGAAATGCCTCATGTGTGGCAACTTTGAGGGACTGACGGACATTTTAACCTACAATTTGAGAAGGAGAAGGGAAAATCAGATGTGTCAGTATTACAGTTGAACAAAGGGAACTATGGAGCTATGAGGGAGGTGCTGGCCAAAGTTCAATGGAACAATACCCTAGCAGGGAAGACAGTGGAACAAAAATGACAGGTATTTCTGGGAATAATGCAGAAGGTGCAGGATCGGTTCATTCCAAAGACGAAGAAAGATCCTAAGGGGAGTAAGGGGCGGCCATGGCTGATGAGGGAAGTAAAGGGCAGTATAAAAATAAAAGAGAAGAAGTATAACATAGCAAAGATGAACGGGAAGCCGGAGGACTGGGAATCTTTTAAAGAGCAACAGAAGATAACAAAAAAGGCAATACGCCAAGAAAAAATGAGGTACGAAGGTAAACTAGCCAAGAATATAAAGGATGATAGTAAAAGCTTCTTTAGGTATGTGAATAGCAAAAAAATAGTTAAGACCAAAATTGGGCCATTGAAGACAGAAACGGGTGAATTTATTATGGGGAACAAGGAAATGGCAGATGAGTTGAACAGATACTTTGGATCTGTCTTCACTAGGGAAGACACAAACAATCTCCCAGATGTAATAGTGGCCAAACGAACTAGGGTAAAGGATTAACTGAAGGAAATTTATATTAGGCAAGAAACGGTGTTGGATAGACTGCTGAGTCTCAAGGCTGATAAGTCCCTGGGACCTGATGGTCTGCATCCCCGGGTACTTAAGGAGGTGGCTCTAGAAATCGTGGGCGCATTGGTAATCATTTTCCAATGTTCTATAGATTCAGGAACAGTTCCTGCTGATTGGAGGGTGGCTAATGTTGTCCCACTTTTCAAGAAAGGAGGGAGAGAGAAAACAGGGAATTATAGACCAGTTAGCCTGACGTCAGTGGTGGGAAAGATGCTGGAGTCAATTATAAAAGAGGAAATTACGACGCATTTGGATAGCAGTGGAAGGATCAGTCTGAGTCAGCATGGATTTATGAAGGGAAAATCATGCTTGACTAATCTTCTGGAGTTTTTTGAGGATGTAACTATGAAAATGGACAAGGGAGAGCCAGTAGATGTAGTGTACCTGGACTTCCAGAAAGCTTTTGATAAAGTCCCACATAGGAAATTAGTGGGCAAAATTAGGGCACATGGTATTGGGGGCAGAGTACTGAAATGGATTGAAAATTGGCTGGCTGACAGGAAACAAAGTAGTGATTAACGGGTCCCTTTCGGAATGGCAGGCTGTGACCAGTGGGGTACCGCAAAGTTTGGTGCTGGGACCGCAGCTATTTACAATATACATTAATGATTTAGATGAAGGGATTAAAAGTAACATTAGTAAATTTGCTGATGACACAAAGCTGGGTGGCAGTGTGAAATGTCAAGAGGATGTTATGAGAATGCAGAGTGACTTGGACAGGTTGGGTGAGTGGGCAAATGTATGGCAGATGCAGTTTAATGTGGATAAATGTGAGGTTATCCACTTTGGTGGCAAGAACAGGAAGGCAGATTACTATTTAAATGGAGTCAAGTTAGGAAAAGGGGAAGTACAACGAGATCTAGGTGTTCTTGTACATCAGTCAATGAAAGCAAGCATGCAGGTACAGCAGGCAGTGAAGAAAGCTAATGGCATGCTGGCTTTTATAACAGGAGGAATTGAGTATAGGAGTAAAGAGGTCCTTCTGCAGCTGTACAGGGCCCTGGTGAGACCCCACCTGGAGTATTGTGTGCAGTTTTGGTCTCCAAGTTTAAGGAAGAACATTCTTGCTATTGAGGGAGTGCAGCATAGGTTCACAAGGTTAATTCCTGGAATGGCGGCACTGTCATATGTTGAAAGATTGGAGCGACTGGGCTTGTATACACTGGAATTTAGAAGGATGAGAGGGGATCTGATTGAAACATATAAGATTATTAAGGGATTGGACACACTGGAGGCAGGAAGCATGTTCCCGCTGATGGGTGAGTCCAGGACTAGAGGCCACAGTTTAAGAATAAGGGGTAGGCCATTTAGAACAGAGATGAGGAAAAACTTTTTCACCCAGAGAGTGGTGGATATGTGGAATGCTCTGCCCCAGAAGACAGTGGAGGCCAAGTCTCTGGATGCATTCAAGAGAGAGTTAGATAGAGCTCTTAAAGATAGTGGGGTCAAGGGATATGGGGAGAGGGCAGGAACGGGATACTGATTGTGTATGATCAGTCATGATCACAGTGAATGATGGTGCTGGCTAGAAGGGCTGAATGGCCTACTCTTGCACCTACTGTCTATTGTCTCTATTGTCTATTGTCCCAAAGATCTAATATTAATCTAATATTCAGTAAAATGCTCGAATGGTGGCATGTTATTTTCTGCTGAAGAGAATTAATTCTATTGCAGTAGTATTTATGACAGTTGAAACTTTTTATTGCAGTAATCTGCACAAGCTCACGAAAATCATATAAAAATACCTTCAGGCTTCACTCTGAGATGTCAGTGATGAAATATATCTGTACAGATGTACTTGACTGCTGGCATCGGTTGTGCCTATGGCAATGATAGATTCAGAATGTCATTAATATACTTTTTAACAAGACACTGATGGCAATTTTAAACAAGGTGACATTGTTATATAAATTACCACAGATAAAAGCAGCAATACTGTTTATATTTATTTAGACAAAAATGAAAGGGAACGCAGTTTGTATATATCCTTTAATAAGCTCTACAAAAATAAACAAGATATTAAGTATCACAGGAGAGGGAGAGAGGCTGCATTCTCCAGTGTTTCAACCTCATCTTCAGACAATCCATTTCAGTGAAAGAGGACAAAAATGAGTCAATAACCTGCTGCCTGAAGTTAATGCTAGTTTAAGCCCGCAAATAGGAAATGTGCATTAAACTGTTCAGGAATGACTACATATTCCAATTATTCCTCTGTGAGGCCAACTCTCAGCATCTACTTGGTCCCTCATCACATAATTGCATAACTAAGGCTGTGGTTGCTTGGCAAGAACTTACATCCTGACATTGTGTAATGCATTTAACATCTATTCCACAATTATAATGCTGTCGCATTCCTTCAATGCAGCCTAGTATGAGATGTGGCCTTTATTACCTTCAGCTCTGCAAAGTAGGCAATGTTCTCATTAAGATCGAACATAACCTTCCAAAGAAGGGGGTTCAAATTTATTGTTTCCTCAGGGAATTTACCTTTTCCTGCCACCTTATCATTAAGAAACTAAGTAAAAAGGGAAGAGAATGTGTCATAATTATAGTAGTGAGCTTCAAGTATCAGTCAGCACTTCAAACAAATCAAATCACAGCAATTTTGAGACACAGCTGATCATTTAAAGATTCAAAGTTCATTTATTGTCAAAATATGCATGCAGTAAACAACCCTGAGATTTGTCTTCCCACGAAACAAAGAAACACCTTGGAATCTGTTTGAAGAAAACAGCAGAGATCCAATGTGCAAGAAAAGAACAAATTGCGCAAATGGCACGAAGCGAGCCGATATAAACATCAAGCCACAAAGTCATTGGAACATAGGAATGTTCAGTTCAAATTAATGCTGTCTCGTTCATTGACTGCAGGCCACAGAGCCACTCCGCTCCAATCAAAATCGCACAAAATAGAAAGGAGCAACGAGAAACCGGAACATGAACTAAACTAAATTAATCCACCGATTAAACCTTGCCGAAAACCCAAGACTCATTCATTATATTTGGTTTATAGAAAGAACGATATTTTACCAGCTTGAGCAATTCACCAATGCAACTTAGTAAACTTATTGTAGGATAACTTTCATTTTGAGGTAAATACAAAATTCATATTAATATATCTCAAGCGTTATATTAGCATTACCATTTGCTAAATAAAGATATGAAGTCAAAATAGAGAGTTAATTAAATCATATTCATTACACTGTAATAACATTTGCATTACAGAAGTTAACCATAACTGTTTCAGCTGCTTCCATCTGGCAAACGGCACCACAGCATTAAAGCCAGGACCAACGGGCTGCGGGACAGCTTCTTTCTACAAGCCATTAGACTTATAAATTCACATGTCTGCATATTGTGACGGTCATAACACACAAAAGATTTTTACTCTCTCATGTTGTGGGGCAGATGTAAGATTTAAGTTAATTTAATTTAATTAATTAAATAAACGCAGGGGTATTTAGATGGGCACATTACAAAAATGCATGTTATGGACTCAGATTGTTATACTCATCTTTAAAACACATAACAATTATTGAAAGGACCTATGTCTGATGCATTGTCTATCCTCGCTTAGTGTTTATGCTGGCTTTTCATAGTGTCACATCAAGTAGGATATATACCCAACCTCAAAATTCAAAGTACTACAAACTGCATACTATATACACCCTTGAGATTCCTCTCCTTGCAGGCAGCCACAAAACAAAGAAGCCCAATGGAACCCATGAAAAAAGACCAGCAAACACCTGATGCACAGAAAAAAACATATCACGCAAACAATAACAGTGAACAAGTAGCATCCAGAACTGAAGTTTATGGACGTGAGTCCACAGTCCTCAATCACTGTAGCCCACGGGTTGCAGACCACAGCCTCACTTCAGCACAGAGATGAGCAAACCTCACGGATCAGCGAGCTGAACACTGGCCCGTCCCACGCCTCCAGCCCTGACACATTGAGCTTTCCGATCTGGGCAGGCACTTACATCTTGCAAATCTCAGCTTGTTCCTCACTCTTGGACCCTGCCGCCTCAATTCGGCCAGTACCCTACCTTTCCAGTTTAGCCTCGTGCTTAAATCAGTGAAACGTCAGGTCTTTTCTCACTCTCGGACCTGGGCCCTGGCCCCGCTGCCTCACATCTGCTTGCCTGCATCAAATTCCACTCCAACAATGAGCAAACATTGGCAAATTCCCCACTCTCAGGCCCAGGCCCTGCTGCCTTGATTCAGCCCGTTGATAGAGTAACATAGCTTTGTTTGCTACTAGTTAGTCATCACTCTGCTTCATCAGTGCCACCTTAAGCCATAAATAAAACAGCCCCTTCTTTTGGCCAGCCACATTTTCCAAACAGAAGGACATATGCAAAGGAAGTTTTATAACCAATTACAAGTTACACAAATGCCTCATTTATTTAATGTTGCTTTCATATACCAGTTCCAGTTCTCTGTTGACAGCTATGTGATGTAAGTTTCTACTGGCAGTGTCATTATGTTACAAAAATCTGAGAAGCTATTAAAGTATGATATAATTAAAACTGCATTTTATTTCCAGTGAAATATGAGTTGGTAACAAGTGCAGAACACATGATTGGAAAGATTGTTTTAAGTCTGTTGGCTGTAAATTAACATTTCAGTTTGCTCAGTGTATCTCTTCAACGATTTTTGGTAATTCATTTCTTATGTTGTCTAACCTTGTCAGGATTTCCCTGAAAATGCTTGCCGATGGCTGTTTCGTATTGAGTGATGGATTTATAGCTGAAAGAACTTGATTCTCTTGATTACTCAGGGTATGGCTTCAAGACGAGTAATGAACTGATTCTGTCATGATTTCTCCATTGCTCACTGAGTTTTAGTTGGAGCCCCTGCAAAAAGAAAAGTCCATATCTGACCTGTCTTTCAATTATTCTTCATTAATCTTGGTGTACATTCAAAAGAAACTCTTGGGTTTATCAACATAGTAGGTGTTAGCAGAACAAATTAAGCATATAGTTTTAAAAGAGAAAGAACAGGCAAGATTGCAATATTTCTGTATAAATATTTATAAAAGTAAACAGTTTTTAATCAACACTAATTTTTTCAGACTGTCCTGTCAACCACAACTGAATTACAAAGATGAATAGGATATGTTGTGTATACAATATTTCAATAATATTTGAGAAATCTTATAAATATGTTGTAGATTGAGCATTGTTGTTCTTTTACATAATTCATTATGGGTTATGGGTAAAAATATGTTAATTACATACCTCATCATACTAGCACATGATATGTGAACACCTCACTTAAAGTAAACTCGAACTAGACATGCATTCCCAAACTCTCATGGCCTCATTTGAATTAGCTTAATGTTTTGAAGTTATGAAACATAACAGAATAGGTTCATTCTGCCCCGAAAAAGTTTAATTTAACTCAGTGTAATAGAGCATTTGTATTTTGTTACTTAACTATGTGAAAATCTTTTCCCAAAAACACTTCATTTATCTAATACACCTGATATGTTTTGTCAACATTTTAAACAACTCGTTATTAATTATGATCACCTCCAGCAATGGGGGGGGGGGGTGGGCAGCAGTGAGGAAGAGCGAAAGCAGATACTCGAGGCAAGCAGGTGCAAGGACAAGTCACAGTGACCAGAGGCAGCGGCATGGCATCCCTGAGAGCAAGGAATGAACCGATATTTGTCTGATGCTATTTGCTAACTTCCATTGTTTACATGATTTTCTCCCTCTCAGCACATTCAGCCTGAAATGTGGACTATATTTTTTCCACGGACGCTGCCTGGCCTGCTGAGTTCCTCCAGCATTTTGTGTGTGTTCCTTGACTTTTTTTTCGTGAGTTCTGGTTTGTTTCTTTGTTTTGTGGCTGTTTGTTAAAAAGATAACTCTCAATGTTGTATAATGTATACATAGCAAGTATACATACTTTGAAATAAATGTACTTTCATCTTTAAAACAGGGTTTTGTTAAGTTTAATATTTGAATCAAAGAAGAGCCTGAACTTTAGCCCAGACACACAGTGTGTGTGTGAACATTATAATTTTCCTTTCAGCTGAGTTCTTCAGGAAGGCTGGAATTTTAGTGGACATGCAAGTCTGAAGCTAATGGTATAGTGGTGAAATAACAGTTTGACAATAAAGTTTCAAAAAACTGGGGTGATCATTATCAGATAGATGTTTTGATCATGGGATTGTGTCCAATGGAAGTCATTGTTAGTTCTTAAATATTGTAAGGTCTCTGCCTCCATCTTCTCAGGTAGAATACGTACACAATGCTGGGAGAACTCAGCAGGCCAGGCAGCATCCGTGAGAAAAGAGTGGCCAATGTTTCGGGCCGAGACCCTTCATCAGGAATGGGGGAGAAGAGAGGACCAAAGCCCAGTAATAGAGATAGGGGAGGGGGTAGGGCCTTGAGGCGCCAGGTGGAAAACCAAACAGAGGAAAGATAAAGGGGGATAAAGGGAGGGGGATAAGCATGAAAGAACTGTAGAGATAAAAAAGCAGAAAGTTGAAAGGAGAGAGAGGCAGAGTGGGACCTGGGATAGGGGAAGGGGAAGGGGGAGGGAATTACCAAAAATTGGAGAATTCAATGTTCATACCTCCAGGCTGGAGGCTACCCAGACGGTAGATGAGGTGTTGTTCCTCCAACATGAGTTTGGCCTCATCATGGCAGTAAAGGAGCCCATGAATGGACATATCTAGATGGGATATGCCTTCTCAGGTAGTGTACTTCAGATTACAACCACCTTCTGGGTGAAACATTTTTCCTCGCATCCCTTGTAGTTGTCTGCTTGCAGACAGCCACAAAACAAAAAAAAACAGTGCAGGAAATGGAGGAGGTTTTCCGTTCCAGGACATCTCAAATGTCCTCTTTCTTTAAGAATCATGGTTTCTCTTCGGCCGTTATCAACGATGCCCTCACCCGCATCTCCTCCATTCCCCGCACCGGCCCTCACCCCACCCTCCCATCACCACAACAGGGACCGTGTTACCCTTGTCCTCACCTACCACCCCACCTGCCTCTGGATCCAGCATATTATCCTCCACAACTTCCGCCACCTTCAACAGGACCCCAACAATAAGCACATCTTTCCCTCTCTACCCCTCTCTGCTTTTCGCAGAGATCGGTACCTCCGTGACTGCCTGATCCACACATCCCTCCCCACAGATCTCCCTCCTGGTACTTATCCCTGCAAGCGTAAGTGCTACACCTGTCCCTGCACCTCCTCTCTTACCACCATTCAGGGCCCCAACCAGTCCTTCTAGGTGAGGCAACACTTCACTTGTGAGTCTGTTGGGGTAATCTATTGCATCTGGTGCTCCCAGTGCAGCTTCCACTACATCGGTGAGACCCGACGCAGATTGGGGGACCGCTTTATCAAGCACCTCTGCACCGTCTGCCACAACAGACAGGATCTCCCGGTTGCCACCCACTTCAACTCTCCTTCACATTCCCATTCGGATATGTCCATACATGGCATTCCCTACTGCCATGATGAGGCCAAACTCGGGTTGGAGGAGCAACAGCTCATATACCGTCTGGGTAGTCTCCAGCCCCTTGGTATGAACATCGAATTCTCCAACTCCGGTAATTCCCTCCCTCTCCCTTCCCCCATCCCACTTTCACTCTGCCTCCTCTTCCAGCTGCCTATCATCTCTCTCATGATTCTGCCTTCTTCTACCAACCATAGTGCTTTCCCCTTACATTCCTCTTCACCTTTCCTGCCTATCCCCTCCCTGCTTCCCCTCCCCCACCCCTTGATCTTTCCTCTGATTGGTTTTTCACCTGGCACCTTCCACCCTCCCCCCACCTTCTTTATAGGGCCCCTGCCCCCTCCTTCTTCAGTCCTGATGAAGGGTCTCAGCCCAAAACATTGACTGCTCCTTTCAACGGATGCTGCCCAACCTGCTGAGTTCATCCAGCTTTTTTGTACGTGTTGATTTGACCACAGCATCTGAAGTGTACCTTGTATTTACTTGGAAGCATAAATTGGAAACAGATGTTCTCAGGGAAATGTACAGCAGAAATGTGGCAAATGGACATTTGCGTGGAGTTCTGCATAAGTACATTCCAATGAGACAGGGGAAGGATGGTAGGGTACAGGAACCATGGTGTACAAAGGCTGTTGTAAACCTAGTCAAGAAGAAAAGAAAAGCTTATGAAATTTTTAGAAAAACTAGGTAATGATAGAGATCTTGAAGATTATAAGGCTAGCAGGAAGGAGCTTAAGAATGAAATTAGGAGAACCAGAAGGGGCCATGAGAAGGCCTTGGCAGACAGGATTGAGGAAAACCCCAAGGCATTCCACAAGTATGTGAAGAGCAAGAGGATATGACGTGAGAGAATAGGACCTACTAGTGTGACAGAGGAGAAGTGTGTATTGAACTGGAGGAGATAGCAGAGGTACTTAATGAATAGTATTCACTATGGAAAAGGATCTTGGCAATTTTAGGGTTGACATTCAGTGGACTGAAAAGGTTGAGCATGTAGATATTAAGAAAGAGGATGTGCTGGAGCTTTTGGAAAGCATCAAGTTGTATAAGTCACCGGGACCAGACGAGATGTACCCCAGGCTATTGTTGGAGGCGAGGGAGGAGATTGCTGAGCCTCTGGCGATGATCTTTGCATCGTCAATGGGAGTGGGAGAGGTTCCAAAGGATTGGAAGTTTGCGGATGTTGTTCCATTATTCAAGAAAGGAAGTAGAGATAGCTCATAAAATTATAGACCAATGAGCCTTAATGCAGTTGTTGGTAAGTTGATAGAAAAGATCCTGAGAGGCAGGATTTATAAACATTTGGAGAGACATAATATGATTAGGAATAGTCAGCATGGCTTTGTCAAAGGCAGGTCGTGCCTTACAAGCCTGATTGAATTTTTTGAAGATGTGACTAAACATATTGATGAAGGTAAAGGCGTGGATGTAGTGTATATGGATTTCAGCAAGGCATTTGATAAGGTACCCCATGCAAGGCTTATTGAGAAAGTAAGGGGACATAGGATCCAAGGGGACCTTGCTTTTTGGTTCCAGAATTGACTTGCCACAGAAGGCAAAGAGTGGTTGTAAAAACTGTAGCATTCTGCCGTGCAGACTTCTGAGTGCTTGTGCATGAATCACAAAAGGTTGGTTTGCAGGTGCAGCAGGCTATCAAGAAGGCAAATGGGATGTCGGCCTTCATTGAATTCAAGAGCAGGGCGGTTATGCTGCAACTATACAGGGTACTGGTGAGGCTGCACCTGGAGTACTGTGTGCAGTTCTGGTCTCCTTACTTGAGGAAGGATATACTGGCTTTGGAGGTGGTGTAGAGGCGATTCACCAGGTTGATTCCAGAGATGAGTGAGTTAGACTATGAGGAGAGATTGAGTCAGCTGGGACTGTACTTGCTGGAATTCAAAAGGATGAGAGGAGATCTTATAGAAGAATAGATGGGCCAATGGGCATGTTTCTGTGCTGTATTTTCTCTGACTCTTTATTATTCCTATTGTGTGGATGCTAGCACTGCACATAGTTATCCTGCAACCTAACCAAAGTTTTATAAAGTTGTACCATGATCTCCCAGCTCTTACATCTGTGTCCTGGCTCAAAAAGCCAGTGACCTCTATACTTTCTACATCACCTTATCAACAAAAGCTGCTGCTCTTGGGGATCTATGGACACACACCAAAATATCTGTTCCTCAATGCTCTCTGGAAGCCTACTATTCATGGTGTCTTACTCTTAATAGGCCTCTTCACATCCCATTTGTCATTTCTCTGCTCAAACTAACAAAATTATGAAAGGGAGAAGTAAGATAGAGGCAGGAAAGTTGTTTCCACTGGTAGGTAAGACTTGAACAAGGGAACTTAAGCCTCAAGATTCAGGGGAGTAGATTTAGGACAGAGATGAGGAGGAACTGCTTTTCCCAGAGGGTGGTGAATCTGTAGAATTTTCTGCCCAATTAAGCAGTAGAGACTACCTCAGTAAATATATTTGAGACAATGTTGGACATAGTTTTGCATTTTAGTAGAATTAAGGTTTGTGGGCAAATGGCAGGTAGGTGGAGATGAGTCCATGGCCGGATCAGCCATGATATTGAATGGCGGAGCAGGCTCGATGGGCCAGATGGTTGACTCCTGCTTCTATTTCTTAAGTTCTTATGTGATGATGGGCAGGTAAGGAAATAAGGTAAGAGAGAAATGGGAATGGGGAATGGTTAGGGAGGAATGTGGGCCATTATCGGAAGTTCAAGGAATCAATGTTCATGCCATCGGGTTGGAGGCTACGCAGGTGGAATGAAAGGTGTTTCTCCTCCAACCTGAGTGTGGCCTCATCACGGCAGCAGAGGAAGCCATGATCTGACATGTCGTAAATATATTGTCTGATTAAGCACTCTTTGTTTGTTTGTATAATTCTTTACGGCTTATTTGCAAGAAGTACATGAATGGCATTCATCGTTATGCCTCCACATCATATCTGAGCACCTTAGTAAATCAAAAATGAAGTAGACATGTTTTCCCAGACTCCTGTATTGTTCTTTCAATTAGTTTCTGGAGTTGTAGAACATGACAGAATGGACTTCCCATCGACAGCACTGATGATCGTTGACCAACACTGATCAACTCCTCAGTCTAAATTAATCCAAACACTCAGTATTTGTTATCCAATAAACTCCCCTTCCACTGAAGTTAGATTCATTAGCCTATACCTGGCTTATATTTCCTGCCCTGTATGATTAAAGATCCACATTTTCTGTCCTTTAGTCATCTATCACTTCACCAGCACCAGTAAGGAATCAGAAATCTTTGTCAGAACCCTAATAATCTCCTCCTTTGCCTCCTACTTTTAGTCCAGGAAACATCTCATCAGACACTGGGGACTTATTCATTTCAAGAGGTCTAGAATACAAGAGCAGGGATGTGATGCTAAGGCTTCACCTTGAGTATTGTGAACAGTTTTGGGTTCCTCATCTAAGAAAAGATGTGCTGGCATTGGAGAGGGTTCAGAAGAGGTTCACAAGGCTAATTCTGGGAATGAAAAGTTTATCATTTAAGGAATATTTGATAGTTCTAGGTCTGTACTAGAAGGATGAGGGGGTATCTCACTGAAACCTTTCAAATGATGCAAGGCCTAGATAGAGTAGATGTGGAAAGGATGTTTCCCATGGCAGGGGAGTCTAGGGCAAGAGGGCACAGCCTCAGGATAGAGGGGTGTTTGTTTAAAGCAGAGATGCAGAGAAATTTCTCTAGCCAGAAGTTGGTGAATTTGTGGAATTTATTACCACAGACAGCTGTGAAGGCCAGGTCTTTGGGTGTATTTAAGGTGTTTAATGTATTTTGGGTGTATATAGGCTCTTGATTGGCCACGGCATCAAAGGTAATGGGGAGAAAGCTTGGCAGCGGGGCTGAGAAGGGGCAAAAATGATCAGCCATTATTAAATGGTGGAGCAGACTTGATTGGCCAAAAATGGCCTGATTCTGCTCCAGTGTTTTATGGTCATGTGGTCTTATTCACCTTTATGTTCACTAGAGCATGTGATACTGGCAAGAGCCTTGCAGAGTGTTATGTGTTTGGGTTTTCACGCACCTCTAGTCACTAATTGTTGGAGCCATAAAGGCCTTGTGCTTTCAGTTTAGTCTTGTTAAGTTTATTGTGACTGGCAAGGGTTTTCTGCTTTTGTATGATTTTTAATTCAGGCTCTCAATTAGCACTGTCAGAGTGCTTGTGTGGAGAATGATTTGTCTCATGATGTCGCTTGGTTGTGCCATCAATGCTCCGCTGGTATTCCTCTGTATAATCTCTTATTTCCTTCTCTACATGGAAGTTTGTCATTCCTCCACACCTGGGTTCAGTCATTGTCGACGTTTACCGTGACAGAGTCTGTCGTTCCCCCACACCTGGGTTCAGTCATTACCAGCGTTTACCGTGACAGAGTCTGTCGTTCCCCCACACCTGGGTTCAGTCATTGCCAGCGTTTACCGTGACAGTCTGTCATTCCCCCACACCTGGGTTCAGTCATTGCCAGCGTTTACCGTGACAGAGTCTGTCATTCCCCCACACCTGGGTTCAGTCATTGCCAGCGTTTACCGTGACAGAGTCTGTCATTCCCCCACACCTGGGTTCAGTCATTGCCAGCGTTTACCGTGACAGAGTCTGTCGTTCCCCCACACCTGGGTTCAGTCATTGCCAGCGTTTACCGTGACAGAGTCTGTCATTCCCCCACACCTGGGTTCAGTCATTGCCAGTGTTTACCGTGACAGAGTCTGTCGTTCCCCCACACCTGGGTTCAGTCATTGCCAGTGTTTACCATGACAGAGTCTGTCGTTCCCCCACACCTGGGTTCAGTCATTGCCAGCGTTTACCGTGACAGAGTCTGTCGTTCCCCCACACCTGGGTTCAGTCATTGTCGACGTTTACCGTGACAGAGTCTGTCGTTCCCCCACACCTGGGTTCAGTCGTTACCAGCGTTCACCGTGACAGAGTCTGTCGTTCCCCCACACCAGGGTTCAGTCATTGTCGACGTTTACCGTGACAGAGTCTGTCGTTCCCCCACACCTGGGTTCAGTCATTGCCAGCGTTTACCGTGACAGAGTCTGTCATTCCCCCACACCTGGGTTCAGTCATTGCCAGCGTTTACCGTGACAGAGTCTGTCGTTCCCCCACACCTGGGTTCAGTCATTGCCAGCGTTTACCGTGACAGAGTCTGTCGTTCCCCCACACCTGGGTTCAGTCATTGCCAGCGTTTACCGTGACAGAGTCTGTCATTCCCCCACACCTGGGTTCAGTCATTGCCAGCGTTTACCGTGACAGAGTCTGTCGTTCCCCCACACCTGGGTTCAGTCATTGCCAGCGTTTACCGTGACAGAGTCTGTCATTCCCCCACACCTGGGTTCAGTCATTGCCAGCGTTTACCGTGACAGAGTCTGTCGTTCCCCCACACCTGGGTTCAGTCATTGCCAGTGTTTACCATGACAGAGTCTGTCGTTCCCACACACCTGGGTTCAGTCATTGCCAGCGTTTACCGTGACAGAGTCTGTCGTTCCCCCACACCTGGGTTCAGTCATTGTCGACGTTTACCGTGACAGAGTCTGTCGTTCCCCCACACCTGGGTTCAGTCGTTACCAGCGTTCACCGTGACAGAGTCTGTCGTTCCCCCACACCAGGGTTCAGTCATTGTCGACGTTTACCGTGACAGAGTCTGTCGTTCCCCCACACCTGGGTTCAGTCATTGCCAGCGTTTACCGTGACAGAGTCTGTCATTCCCCCACACCTGGGTTCAGTCATTGCCAGCGTTTACCGTGACAGAGTCTGTCGTTCCCCCACACCTGGGTTCAGTCATTGCCAGCGTTTACCGTGACAGAGTCTGTCGTTCCCCCACACCTGGGTTCAGTCATTGCCAGTGTTTACCGTGACAGAGTCTGTCATTCCCCCACACCTGGGTTCAGTCGTTACCAGCGTTTACCGTGACAGAGTTTGTTGTTCCCCCACACCTGGGTTCAGCCATTGCCAACGTTTACCGTGACAGAGTCTGTCGTTCCCCCACACCTGGGTTCAGTCATTGCCAACGTTTACCGTGACAGAGTCTGTCATTCCCCCACACCTGGGTTCAGTCATTGCCAATGTTTACTGTGACAGAGTCTGTCGTTCCCCCACACCTGGGTTCAGCCATTGCCAGCGTTTACCGTGACAGAGTCTGTTTTTCCCCCACACCTGGGTTCAGTCATTGCCAGTGTTTACCGTGACAGAGTCTGTCGTTCCCCCACACCTGGGTTCAGTCATTACCAGCGTTTACCGTGACAGAGTCTGTCGTTCCCCCACACCTGGGTTCAGTCATTACCAGTGTTTACCGTGACAGAGTCTGTCGTTCCCCCACACCTGGGTTCAGTCCTTGTCAGCATTCACCGTGACAAATACATCCTGCATTTTAAAGTGAATATGCTCTAGAATATCTCTGTTCATTTTCCTGAGATTTGCAACAATATCTACAATTGTCTCCTCCAAGTACAACCTATTTCACTTCTCCAATAAGAATGGAAGAGGAACTTCTGGACTGAACTTAATAAGTGATTTGAGCTTCCTTTTATGTAGAAGTAGAATTTACTGAAGCTAAAAACATTTCATGCTATTAAGTATTTCCAATCGATCTCCAATGCAACCAAACATATTAGAACATGTATAGGCCTATTTCAGTAGCACAATGACTTGGACCTTGGGCAAGGGTGGCCCTACAGCAAAAACAAAATTGTAATACTGTAGTGAACTACATATACCTGTCTGGACACGCCCCCTGCTGACTGCTCCTGTGGCTCCTCCCACAGACCCCTGTATAAAGGCGATTGAGGCCTGAGCCCGGCCTCTCAGTCTCCAGGATGTAGTATGGTGGTCACTCACTGTCTGTTCCTTCTTTCAGTCAATAAAAGCCGATATCTCGCCTTACGTCTCAGAGTGAGATTGATGGTGCATCAAATACGCAAGCTTATAAACGAAATGTTTGCTGCTTCTGAGAAGCAAATCAACAACCCATCTTGTAGGCACTGGTGCATTTCTTGATTAATTTGTTTTGATTGTATTGGTTGAGGGAAGAATATTAACTACATCATTAAAAGAGCTGTCTATTGTGTGCTATAAGTAACAAGGATGAAGTACACGTTGTTTCCATGGTTTAATTTCTCACTTGATGCATGTCCAACAGTACAATGTTTGCACTCTCCTATCACTTCAGGATTCACTCAGGATCAAAGATAACTTTATTTTTTATGTATTGAGATAGAGCATAGAATAGGCCCTTCTGTCCCTTCAAGCGCACTGTCCAACAATCCCCCAATGTAACCCTAGCCTAATCACAGGACAATTTAAAATGACCTGTTAATTTACCAGCTGGTACATCTTCGGACTGTGGGTGGTGGGGGGGTGGGGGGGGGGGCGGGGAACCACGTGGTCACAGGAGAATATACAGGCAACAGTGGGAAATTAACCTGGGTCACTGGTACTGCAAAGCATTGTGCTAACAATTACACTACCATACCAGCCCACTTCCTGTTCAAGGATGGCAAGTGAGATCCACCTGGGACCTGTAGACTCAGCAACAAATGAGGCAGGTAGCCGGTAATATTGAAGGTGGTGCATTCCTTTGTCTTGATGAAGGGTCTCGGACAAAAACATCAGCTGTTTACTGTTTTCCATATATACTTCCAGCCCTGCTGAGTTCCACCAGCGTTTTGCTTTGGATTTCCAGTGTCTACTGAATTTCTCGTGTTTACATTCCTTCTGCTGTTTATTCTGTATGCTGCTGAGGAATAGACCCATGGTTCATGATGCCTGCCTGAACATTCTTTCTCCATTTTGGAGTGGTCATGACAAAGCATGCTCACAAACTTGTTTAATGACGTTCCAGAAGACTTTGAAAACATAGACATAGGTATTCTCTAATCTCTTGCTGTATTGGAGCAAAAGATAGAGGATCTCTGGAGTCTGGTATCAGTCAGGTGAGGAATGTAGCCTGCCAAGTTATGGTAACTCAGTATAATTATAGCACCAATGCTGGGCATGTTGATATGGGAGTTATTCTGCTTACCTGCCAGAAGAATTGGAGGATTTTGACATATCCCTCCACAGCTTTAAAGTTCATGTGAGTTAGAGGGATAAGAGGAGGGTGGAGATCACTGCTGATCAAAGTGTAATGAGCTCTTTGGGCCTTTTCAGGGTGCTAGACAGCAATGAGCTTTGAGATTTTGAATTAGTTAATTGTTGTTTAATGAAAGTTAAATTGTTTAGATTTCCTTGTGCTTTTCTTGAGCAACTCGCTGTTTGTAATATGGTCTTCTGGTGCTTTCTGTTTAAGCTTAATTCAGTTTAGTTGGATAGGCTTGGGGTTCAGTGTTTCCTGTGATATACAAGTGGACACCCAGATAACGCTAATCATGGGCTCCTTGTTTTGAGAATGTTGCTTCTCGTGGGGTTGCTCCCCCAAGCCACCAACGTTCTTTTGGAATCATTATGAATAAACTCTGGATGTTGTCTCTACATTGGAGTCTGATTTTCCTCTGCACTTGGGATCCGATATTCCGAGCACACACCATGACAAATAGATCATGAGCTGAGTGTATGAATGACAGTCTTAACCCACAGGCTGTTGTGATGCACTTAAAAGTGATGGTGAATTTCATCATCAATATCTGCCTTCAGTGTCTGAGGCACAGGAAGTGATCCACATTTTCTAGGGCTTCATGGTAGAACATTACTGTCAGGAAGCGGTGATGTCCAGTGGGCATAGGTTAGTAAAGGACATTTGTTCTGGGAGCTATTAAGTGTAAGACCCATTCTCTCATCGAACATGTCAACAATGTTATAGACCTTGGTCTTAAACAGTTCCCGTTTCTATTGTGGATCAACTCCATTCTAGCAACATGTTTGTTTGAGGAAAGGTGAATCATTATGGCAAGGAGGACTGAGAAAAATTAATGCTTTGATGATGCAGCCGTCCTTGCAAAGTTCCATCAGGTGTTTTAACACAGCTGCGCAGACCAACATTGCTCTGAATAATTTTTACATGGTCTGAAAACTGTGCAGCACCTTAAATACTTTTGAAATGTGCATACTATAAATTCTTATTAGATTATTATTTTTTTCAGAGATTATTTATTAAAAAATTCAAAGTATAGAATTTTTCACATCAAAACAAACACAAACCACAACTCACAACTCAATAAAACGATGTCAGGCAGTCAAAACAATCAACAGGCATAGTGGCAAAAGTAAAATGTTTTGACTAGTTGCTGTCAGTATTCAGCAGACTGATGGTTTATTAACAATGAGCTACTGACTTCCATTCTGCACTTATTGTTACAATTTGTAACAGTATTGTAACTTGAAACACAGACAATGTAAGTACATTGATGCTCTAAAATGTTTCTAATTAACTGTTGTGGTATGTGTATTTATTAGAAAATTAATGGATTATATTAATTAATGCATAATTAATTAAAACTATTTCACAATTATATTCACATAGATTTCAAAATTATATGAAGATAATTTCAAAGTTGTACTAACATTTTAAATTTCTGCTGTGTGTTGGAGCATTCTGTGCACCCGTGCAGCGGAGAGGGACCTGTGTTGAGTTTTGCTGTGGACTCATTAGTTCCATAGCTTACATACTGACATAGAGCAGATACAGTATGTGCAAATTTCTGAAGGGATCAATATTTGAGGAAGATGCTCCATAATCTCTCTGACAGAGTTAAAGGGTACTTAAAAATAAGCAAAAGTTGCACATTGTGGTTAGTGACGATATCTGAATTTACCCTAGGTTCATCAATGGAAAAGGTTATGTCCATTGTGCATCCTGATGGATAGCATCCACTTGCCTCATGGAATAAAGCTCTTCAGCCTCTAAAAGAATGAAGGCATTAAGGCCAAATAGTCAACAACACATCTTGTGGGCAACAGCAGGTGTAATCTTCTGGATTACTTCACTCAAATTTGTCTCGCTTCATGAAGACTGTGTCTGAGGTCTCCTGCAATTTCAGACCTTGAAATTGAATTTGTAGATTTGTGACTGAAGTTTCTTCCCATAATATTTTATGCCTTCAGATGTGATCGCACCTGCTGCTGATTCATAGTTATGTTACAGTTAACATATGGTGTTTTCAGCCAGGAGTAGTGATGAGTTTGAACCTTCTGCCTGTACTTGATCCATGTTCTCTGTATTTTCTTGAGCCCACCTAAAGGTCTCTTAAGTAGTTCTGTCATATCTGTGTCCATCACAAATCCTGGCAGCAGACGCTAAGCACTCACCATTTTCTGTGTAAAGATTTTAGCTCATACATCTCCTTTGAACTCCCCCCCCCCCATCTTAAAAGTGTGCCCTCTGGTATTAGACATTTTGACCTTGGGGAGAAAGGTAGAGTCTATCTATGTCTCCTCATAATTTTTAAAAATGCTATTAGATATCCCCTTAGCCTCCATCAGTTCAGATAAAACAACCCTAGTTTGTTCAACCTCCCCTTATAGCACATGCCCTCTAATCCAGGCAGCAGCCTGGTGAACTATCATCTGCAGTCTCTCCATAGCCTCTGCATCATTCTATCAACCAGTACTGAGGGCAATGCTCCAGAGGCAGCCTAACCAGGATTATATAAAGTTGTAACGTAACTTCCTGACTTTTGAACTCAGTGCCTTAGCTAATAAAATCAAAAGCCTTCTTAACCACCCCATTCACTTATATGGCCACATTTAGGGAGCAATGGACTTGGATTTCAAGATACCTCTGTACATCAGCAATAAAAGAGTTCTTCAAAGTCCCACGGTGGGCACTATCTGCTTCCCTTTCTCTGATAAGGTTGCGTCAATGTTTGGCTCTAAGCAGCAAGGCCCTTGGATATTTGGGGCCTTGACAACTCTGAGAAATGTATGCAGATCATGATTATCAAAGAGTTTCTGGACCCCCCCTATGCCCCTTCCATCCACCATCTGTTCTTTAAGATGTGTTTTCTTTTGGACCTTGATGGGCAGATGTTTGTGGAGCTGTTCATTTCCACTGAAGTGTGGTAAAATTTCCAATCCAAGAACAAATTACCTTCAGAGTCCTATGTTTTTTTTTTGTAGAGAAGTCAAGGTCTTCATCACTGGTGCAATAAAGGAGAACTTCAGATCAATCTATTAGTTGGGGGCTGTCAGGTTGCTTGTCAGGCACTGTCAGAGAAATGCTTTCCTTTTGGGGTCCATAAAACCTGCAAAAATGAGATATAGGAGCAGAATTCAGCCATTTGGTCCATCAAGTCTGTTCCACCATTTCATCATGGCGGATCCATTTCCCTGTCAGCCCCAATCTCTTGCCTTCTCCTCAAGCCCAGACTAAAAAAAAGAATCTGTCGGCCTCTGCTTTAAATGTACCCAATGTTTTGGCCTCCATAACCCCCGTGGCAACAAATTCCACAGATTCACCTCACTCTAGTGAAAGAAATTCCTCCTTATTTCTGTTCTAAATGGACATCCCTCTATTCTGAGGATATGTCCTCTAGTTTTAGACTCCTCCACCATAAGAATCACCTTCTCCACACCCACTCTATCAAGGCCTTTCAACAATCAATGGGCTTCAATGAGCTCATCCCTCATTCTTTTGAATTCCAGTGAGTACAGACCTCGAGCTATCACCTTTTCACCCTCAATTTTTTCGGCCCCAAATCTCTTCTCCTTTAAAGTCTTCACTTCCTCACCTTCTGCGACCCTCCTTCAGATCAGTTCAAATTAGCAGCGGACCAATTGATTCAAAAAGAAAGAGAGAGCTTTTCACAGGTCAGGGAGAAGAGCTTAAAAAAGGAGCATTTCACAAGGCTTGGCATATTAGTTGCAGACCAATCGATTTGCGATTCATTAGTTGCGATTCATTGCGATTCATTAGATTCAAAAGTAAAGCAGGGTCAATCCACTGTGTGAGCGGACCAGTTTTGGAGTGGGAACTTGAGGCTTTGGAGAGGAGAGTCAAGTACGTAGCATGTAAGGCTTTTGTAGTGGTTGAATAAAAATTATAGCTAATTAAATAAAGTAGGGATGATGTAGGATCAGGTGATGTGCTGTAGTTGCATGATGTGGGAGCTGGTGGACCCCATTGTGGTTCCTGGTGACCGCATCTGTAGCAAGTGTTGGCTGCTCGAGGAACTCGGGCTCAGAGTTGATGAGCTGGAATCTGAGCTTCAAACACTGTGGCAGATCAGGGAGGGGGAGAGTCACCTGGATTCTCTGTTTTGGGAGGTAGTCACACCCTTTAGATTAGCTGCCTCAAATTTGGTCTATTGTCACAGACAGGAGGGTGTGACTGTGAGTGAGGTGGGTAGTGGGATCCCAGAGACGGTGCTGGAGGAGCCTCAGCCCTTGAGCTTGTCCAATAGGTCTGAGATTCTTCCTCCTTGTGTGGATGACAGCGGGGGCTGTAGGAAGGATGAGCAACCTGACTGTGGCACTGTAGTTCAGGGAGCCATTTAAGAGAGGGAGAGAAGAGAAATGTAGTGGTAATTAGGGATAGTACTGTCAGGGGAATAGACAGAGTTCTCTGTCGTGAGGATAGAGCGTTCTGAAGACCATGTTGCTTGCCTGGTTCCCGGGTTTGGGACATCTTATCTGACCTGCAGAACAATTTGCAGTGGGAGGGAAAAGATCCAGTTGTCGTGGTACATGTGGGCACCGGCGACACAGGTAGAATGAGGAAAGAGGGTCTGCTGAGGGAGTTTGAACAGCTAGGGTCTAAATTAAAGAGCAGAACCATCTGCAAACTGAGCCACGTGCAAATTGGCATAGGGTCAAGAAGATTAGAGAGTTAACTGCATGGCTCAAGGATTGGTGTGGGAGAAGTAGGTTTGAATTCATGGGAAATTGGCACCAGTATGAGGGAAGAAGGGAGCTGTATCAATGGGACAGACTCCACCTGAACCGTGATGGGACCTGGATCCTAACAAATCACATAACTAGGGCTTTAAATTAAATAGTAGAGGGGTGGGTTCAATAGATTGGAGAAATATGGATAAAGCAAAAATGAAAAGAGTGAATAAAGATAAAGGAAAAGCAAAAGACAAAAAGAAAAAAGTAAGAGTGGAGTGAAGAAAAGTCAAGTGCAAAAGAGTAAAAGGTTACAAGATTTTAAAAACACAATGAATGTTAGGGTACTCTATCTGAATGACTGTAGTATTCAAAACAAGATCAGTAAACTTGTGGCACAAACCAGTACAAAGGGGTATGATTGAGTGAACATTATAGAGACAAGATGGAGGGTGGTGAAGATTGGGAATTAATATCCAAGCATATCAGGTAATATGGAAGGATAGGCAGGAAGGTAAGGGAGCTCTTAATTAAAGATGAGCTCTGGGCGATAGTGAGAGACGATATAAGATCTAAGGAGCAGGATGTTCAATCCATCTGGGTAGAGATTAGGAATAGTAAAGGGAAAAAATTACTGGTGGGAGTTGTCTATCGGCTACTGAATAATAACATTCCAGTGGCACAGGCAATAAACAGAGAAATATCTGAGGCATGTAAGAATGGAACAGCAGTTGTCATTGGGGGACTTTAACTTGCACAGAGATTGGGTGAATCAAGTTGGTCGAGACAGTCTTGAGGAAGACTTCATAGAATGCATCAGTGATGGCTTTCTGGAACAGCATGTTAGTGAACCTACAAGGGAATGTGTTATCTTAGATCTGGTCCTGTGCAATGAGACAGGTAAGATTAGTGATCTTGTAGTCAGGGATCCTCTTTGAAAGAGTGATCACAGTATGATTGATGTAAATGGAGTGTGTAATAGTTCAATTTAAAACCAATGTATCATGCCTAAACAATGGAGACTACAATGGGATGAGGGAGGATTTGACTAGTGTCGACTGGGAACACAGGCTATATGGTGGGACAGTTGAGGAACAGTGGAAGGCTTACAGAGATTTTTCATGGTGCTCAACAAAAGTATATTCCAGTTAAAAGCAAGGACAGTGAGGGTGGGGAGAGCCAGCCATGGATAACTAAGGAAATAAAGGAAGGCATCAAACTATATGCTTGTGCATACAAAGTCACCAGAGTAGTGGGAAACTGGAAGATTGGGAAAACTTTAAAAAGCAACAATGAACCACTAAGTGAGTAATAAAGAAAGGGAAGATGGATTATGAAAATAAACTAGCACAAAATATAGAAACAGATAGTAAAAGTTTTTATAATTATATAAAGCGGAAAAGGATGGCTAAAGTGAATGTAGGTCCCTTGGAGGACAAGAAGTGGGAATTGATATTGAGTAATGAGGAAATGGCCGAAGCTTTGAATGATGATTTTGTGTCAGACTCCACGGTGGAGGACACACCTAACATGCCAAAGAGAGATGTTATGGATGTGATAGGAGGTGAGGACCTCGATACAACAGCTATCACTAAAGAGGTAGTGCTGAGCAAACTTGAGGGCTTGAAGATAGATAAGTCCCTTGTTCCTGATGGAATACATCCCAGGGTACTGAAAGAAATGGCAGAAATTATTGTAGAGGCTTTGATAATGATTTACCAAAATTCTCTGGACTCTGGGCAGGTCCCGGCGAATTAGAAGATGGTGAATGTCACACCACTGTTTAAAAAAGGATGTCGGCAAAAGGCAGGTAACTATAGGCCAGTTAGTTTAAAATCTATAGTTGGGAAAATGCTTGAAGCTGTCATTAAAAAAGAAATAGCGAAGCATCTGGAAAGAAATGGATCCATCAGGCAGATGCAGCATGGATTCAGCAAAGGCAGGTCCTGTTTGACAAACTTACTGGAGTTCCTTGAGGATATAATGAGCATAGTGGATAGAGGGGAACAGATGGGCGTTACTTACTTGGATTTTCAGAAGGCATACGATAAGGTGCCACATAAAAGACTTATCCATAAGATAAGGATGCATGGAGTTGGGGGTGATGTATTAGCATGGGTAGAGGATTAGTTAACTAATAGAAAGCAATGATCAGAGCAGTGGCGAGCGACGTGCTGCAAGGATCGGTGCTGGGCCCGCAACTGTTCACAAGATATATTAACAATCAAGAAGAGGAAACCGAGTGTAATGTATCGAAGTTTGCTGATGATACTAAATTGAGTGGAAAGGCAAATTGTCCAGAAGATACAGAGAGTCTACAGAGGGATATAGATAGGTTAAGTGAGTAGGCAAGGGTCTGGCAGATGGAATACAATGTTGGTAAATGCAGGGTCATCCACTTTGGAAGGAAAAA
This sequence comes from Hypanus sabinus, assembly GCF_030144855.1. Classification (NCBI taxonomy): domain Eukaryota; kingdom Metazoa; phylum Chordata; class Chondrichthyes; order Myliobatiformes; family Dasyatidae; genus Hypanus; species Hypanus sabinus. The sequence goes on from NC_082709.1 coordinate 7,700,003, forward strand.
TGAAAGAGCAGATTATTATTTAAATGGTAAAAATTTGCAGCAGCTGCTGCTGTGCAGAGGGACTTGAGAGTGCTTGTGCATGAATCACAAAAGGTTGGTCTGCAGGTGCAGCAGTCTATCAAGAAGGCAAATGGGATGTTGGCATTCATTGCTAGAGAGATTGAATTTAAGAGCAAGGACGATATGCTGCAAGTGTACAGGATATTAGTGACGCCTGGAGTACTGTGTGCAGTTCTGGTCTCATTACTTGAGGAAAGATATTGGAGGTGGTGCAGAGGAGATTCACCAGGTTGCTTCCAGAGATGAGGGGTTAGACTATGAGGAAAGATGGACTCATCCGGGAATGTATTTGCTGGAATTCAGAAGAATGAGAGGAGATCCTGTAGAAGGATATAAAATTATTATAAGGATAGATAAGATAGAGGCAGGAAAGTTGGCTCCACTGGTAGGTGAGACTCGATCGAGGGGCAGAGCCTCAAGATTCAGGGGAGTAGATTTAGGACAGAGATGAGGAACTGCTTTTACCAGAGAATGGTGAATCTGTGGAATTCTCTGCCCAATTAAGTAGTAGATACTATATTTAAGACATGCTTGGACAGATTTTTGCATATTAGGGAAATTAAGGGTTATGGGGAAAAGGCAGGTAGGTGGAGATGAGTCCATGGCTAGATCAGCCGTGATCTTATTGAATGGTGGAGCAGGCTCAATGGGCCAGATGGCTGACTCCTGCTCCTATTTCTTACATTTTTATATTTTGAGTACTTGCAGAATATTGTACCGATCTGTCATTTATTCCTTTAGAATCACACAGGGAAAATGTCTTGTACATACTTGCTTTGAAATACAGACTGAGAACACGCTGACCTCGTCATGATCTGTTCAATAGTGCCTTCTTTTGGCAAGTAGTTCTAGCTTATTACATTTATTCATATATTTCCATTATTTTTCATGATGCCCTCAGGCTACTACTAGACTTGACAAAATTCAGTCACACATTTTTGCATGCCTTTATTCTTCAGGGGAGAATGTTATATACATTCCATCAATGCAAATAAAGCAAAGCCAGATGTTATCTTCTAATGTCATAGTGCCTGACAGTTGTGGCCTAATATGTTCACACCTGAATGATATGATTTTAAACATTGAAAACGTTGCTCTTTCCTGGTGGTATTGCGACATGACTCCTAAGTGACCTCTAGTGTACAAATGGAAAAACAGCTGAATTTAATCAGATTGTACTGGCAATTGTCTCAATGAATTGTTTCACCAATAATTTGGTTTGTACAATTTCTCTCCCAATGCAAGCTGTATCTCTCTTTGTTATCACTCTTCAGCTTTCATCCTTCCTGCTGTTACTCTTCCCTAAGTTTGCAACCTACAAAACAAGAGGTTTTGCATTTTCTCGGTGAAATGAAGGTATGAATGTTACCGTGTTCATCTGTTACATAATAATCATGTTTCGTTTTGAATGAAAGTAATCAATTTTATAGAAAAAAAATTAAGTGGGTTCTCAGTTTGGTAAGTTTCATCTTCTATTAATATAAACTGGCGAGTCTCCTGTGCTTAATGTTCATACCTTTCAACGGTTCAGTTCCTGAGGAGACAATCTGTATGCTAGAGGTATCACGTGTGCTGTAGACTTGGTCTTAGTTTATATATTCACTGATCTGTATAGCAGGAAGAATAAAAGCTTCTCTTCATGGAACTGGAACTCTGATGCAGTGGATTTTTTTGTTATATCTCAGTGCTTATTATTATGTCTGTAGATAAATAGTTTGTGTTCAATATAATACGTGGGAAAAGATAAGATCTACAAGGTTAATTTATGCAGTACTGCTACCATCAGCTTAGTATGAAAACAAATAAAATACAAATAAAATCATTCATTCAGGAAAGAATTTTTTTTTTAAATTACAGTTCCAAACTGAACAAGTGTAAACAAACTACTTTCATATAGATTTATAATTTGTGGGAGCTATGTATCTATTTTCTGTCTGTATTGTATTTTGTAGTGCATTTATTATGGTAATTTGTCACATGGGTTGGAGCGTGGTGGAAGCAAACGAATATAGTGATGTATTTATGCTTGGGGTTAGGTAGTTATTAGCCAGAGGGAGTGAGCCACAGGGAAGGATATTTTTTTTGTTGACCGTTTAAATGCATACAGAACATTAATTCTGATATTATTCAAATATGCTAGTTATGCTAATTGAAATGTTATTTGCCCACTTAAATATGTTGACTTTGCTAATTGGAATGCTAATTTAGTTTGACCGCTAATTACACTTTGAATCACTTAGTTATTTTGCTAATTAGAATGCTTAGTTGTACTGATTTGAACGCTACGATTACTATTCCACTAATTCGGTTTCATTAGTTTTTTTATTGTTACAAGATCGTTCGTCTTTGTTGGTTTTGTAATAAAGGATCAAATGTACTTTTTCTGATTTGGAAATTCATTACTTTAGAATTGCGTCATACAGCGTCAACCTCCGTTATCAGTCTCTGGGTGGTTTTCATTTGTTTTAAAATAATGCCGACAATAATTATTTAGCATACTAAAATCCCTCTTAGAGAATGGATGTCATGCTTGGAAATGATAAACCAGTGGCCCAAACTTTGATGGAAGAGATGGATTTAGAGTATTAAAAAGAAAGCTTGAGGGAAGCCTGTGTGGGACCTCCATTAGTTAGGGGCAACCATGGATGTTGTGTCCTAGCTGTCTAGATACACAAGCCAGGGCAGTACAGTATGGAGAACAAGCTGTTGCTCATACAGCAAGTTCCCCTCTCCACACATCTGATGAATCCAAAGGAATGGCAATGAGCATATTAGGCAGACAAAAACAGATGTAATGTGTAAGGAAGAGATAAAGATAAAAAGTCAAGTTGCAGTTTCAAAAAGAGCACTAATCTGCATGCTGTTGATGAAAAATCGGATAATGATGTGAATGATACAGGAATGGGTAGCCTTGGGCTTTACAATGTGAAAACTAACAAGGGACAAGCAGTTAAGGAGAGCAGAGTTAATTGTTATGGAAGAAAGATGTCCAGAGCTGTCAGAACCTCTTCTTGAAGTCCCAGAACCACCGCAGAGGAGGACCCAAAACCTGAGATTCCTTGGCAAGTCTCACCCGCAAAGCAGAGAAATTCTCCTTGTCAGGAAAGATGATATCCCACAAGAGTAAGAAATGCTCCACACCAATTAAATCTTCAGGCTTCAATGGGACAACTTAACATTTACTATGTTGTGGCTATCTATATAGTATTTATAATACACAGTATACTATGTATATAAGATGAGTGGAGAGCAAAATGTTACATAAAAGAACATAAGAAATAGGAGCAGGAGTAGGCCATCTGGCCCATCGAGCCTGCCCCACCATTCAATAAAATCATGGCTGATCTGTCCATAAACTCAGCTCCATCTACCTGCATTTTCCTCATAACCCTTAATTCCCCTACTATGTAAAAACCTGTATCTTAGATTAGGCTAACTATATCTTAAATATATTTAGTGAGGAAGCCTCAACTGCTTCCCTGGGCAGAAAATTCCAAAGATTCACCACTCTCTGGGAAAAACAGTTTCTCCTCATCTCCGTCCTAAATCTTCTCCCCTGAATCTTGAGGCAATGTCCCCCTTGTTCTAATTTCACCTACCAATGGAAACAACTTTCCTACTTCTATCTTATCTATCGCTTTCAAAATTTTGCATGTTTCTATAAGATCCCCTCTCATTCCTCTGAATTCCAGAGAGTATAGTCCCAGGCAACTCAATCTCTCCTCATAGGTTAACCCCTTCATTCCTGAAATCAACCTGGTGAATCTCCTCTGCACCGCCTCCAAAGCCAGTATATCCTTCCTCAAGTATGGAGACCAGAACTGCACACAGTACTCTGGGTGCAGCCTCACCAGTACCCTGTATAGTTGCAGCATCACCTTCCTGCTCTTCAGTTTAATCCCTCTAGCGATGAAGGCCAACATTCCGTTTGCCTTCTTAATAACCTGTTGTACCTGCAAGCCAACCTTCATGAACAAACACTCCCAAGTCCCTCTGCACAACAGCATGCTGCAAACTTTCATAATTTAAATAATAATCTGCTCTTCAATTATTCCTTCTAAAGTGGATGACCTCGCATTTACCAATGTTGTATTCCACCTGTCAGACCTTGGCCCACTCACTAAACCTATCTATATCCCTCTGCAGACTCCCCACATGCTCTGTGCAATTTGCTTTTTCACTCAGTTTAGTGTCATCAGCAAATTTTGCGACACTACACTCAGTCCCCTCTTCCAAATCATCAATGTAAATGGTAAACAGCTGTGGGCCCAGCACCAACCCCTGCGGCACCCCACTCACCACTGACTTCCAACTGGAAAAACACCCATTTATACCAACTCTCTGCCTTCTATCGGTTAACCAATGCACTATCCATGCCAAATCACTTCCTCTGACTCCATGCATTGGTATCATACTTATGAGTCTCTTGTGTGGCACCTTATCGAACGCCTTCTGGAAATCCAAGTATACGACATTCACCTGTTCCCCTCTATCCACTGCACTCATTATGTCCTCAAAGAACTCCAGTAAGTTGTCAAACTGGACCTGCCCTATATTGAGTTGGGGTTTATAGCTAAGCTGGGAGAGGTGTTGAGTATTTAATATTTTGGTAATATTTGAGTAATGTTATAAATATGTTAATTGCATTAAGAATTCTTTCACAAACAAGAGAAGTTCTGCATTCTTTGTTCCTTTACATAGTTCATTATGGTGTATACGTAAAAGTACGTGAATGGCAAACGATATTATGCCTCCGCGTCATAGGTGAGTGTCTCTCTAAAGAAAAACTAAGTAGACAAAACATATCTTGACTCCACGTGTTTCTTTCAGTTATTTTCCGGAGTTACATAACATTACAGTGATCACATTGCAGAACACTTGAGCTCAATCCACATGGGTGAGATTGTGTTTCCTCTTACCTGCCACTTTAATTCTTGATCCACCTTCCACTCAATCTTATCGATCTGGAGCCTCCAGCACTGCTACAATGAGTTTGAGTCAGGGCAATTTCTCCAACCTCTGATAACTGCCTTTCTCTGTTTAATTCAGACGTGACTATTTCTGCTGTAAGTAATGCATCTGATATTGGATCACATCTTTTTCCTTATCCAGTAGTACACCCTGATCTTGTCTTTGCAGCACATCACACTTCTTTGTCTCCCTCAAGGTGACATTTATTTATTAAGTTATAGACTTATAGTGCAGAATAGGCCCTTCTGACCCTTCGAGACATGCCGCCCAGCCATCCCTGGATTTATTCCTAGCCTAATCATGGCACAATCAACCTACGAACCGGTAGGTTTTTTGGATCATGGGAGGAAACTGGGCACCCAGAGGAAGCCCACGTGGTCGTGGGAAGAACTTACGAAGACCTTACAGGCAGAGGTGGGAATTGAACCCATGTGGTCTGTACTGTTACGTGTTGTGCTAACCGCTATGCTGCTGTGCTGCCCTAACAACAACTCTTACTGATCTACCACAGATACCCTTTATGTCCAGCTAGTCCTGACAAGGAATCTTTAATCTGAAAACAGTAACTCCATGTAATTCTCTTTCCACAGAAGTTGCCTGGTCCACTGAGAATTTCCAGCACTTCCTGTTTACATTTCCATGGTAACCAGGTAGCAACAGCAAAGAATCTATGGTTGCCATACAGATGAGCCCATAGCTTTAATGGAAAAGACTTGAACATTCTGATCAGCAATCACCATCCTCTTACCTGTCTCTATCACGTGGTCCAATGACAGCAGATATCAAAGCCCTAGAGAAATACTACCTATGCTACCTCCACAAATACCTCCAAATTTACTGAGGTAAAGCAAATCATCATTAACATCCTCCATCAGGCCAATTCCAGCACTGAGTTACTCTCAATCAAACATGTTGTGCAGCCTATTATTCATATCCTTGACAGTGGTTATATATACATACGTACATATACTTTTTAAAGTAATTATTAACTTGATCATTTGGTCCACACCTTATGACAGACGTTCCTTCTCTTCTCTTCATCCTTTCTTCCCTCTGCAACTTACACTGCAAAGGTCTTTGGTACATGTTTAGATCGAGGGTGCTTAAGACTTTTGCCATTACAGCTCAAACTTCCAGAGTTGGGGGTTCAATTCCAGTGCCGTCTGTAAGAGATGATTTGTATATCCTCCCTGCAAATGCATGGGATTCCTCCGGGTGCTCTGGTTTCCTCCAGGTGTTCCAGTTCCCTCCCCCTTTCTGTCCTGTATCTCTAAACAAATAATTACTGCACAGGAATCGGCTCTTTCAGCCCACCGTGTCTTGACTTGTCTATCTACACTAATCCCATTTATCCACATGAGGCCCATATCCCTCAACAACTTTCTAACTACATGACTTTTAAAAGATATAATTGTATCTGCCACCGTCACTATATCAGATGGTCAGCTTTCACTCCCAGTGTGAAAAGCTAAGTAGAAAACAATTTCTGAAGATTAAGTAGAAATAATTGAAACTTGGGGGAAAAAATCAATAACATTGCTACTGATATTGCTTTAATTTTATATTTATTTTTCTTTTTGTTTCCAGTAAATTAAATTTTGTCGCAGCTTGCTCCCATTGGTATCTATTATGGGTGGCTATGGTTGTTACTGTTGTTCTGCTGGCATAATGGGCCATTGATTTGAATAGTTTAATGAATCTCCTGTCTTTTTATACCTGGTACACATTTCCAATGACACCAGGAGCAGCTGTTGGATGCTTGGTCTGTTACAGCAGGGAACCTTCTGCACCTGTCTCCAGAACCACCAAAATACAGTACTGTGCAAAAGCCTTATCCACTATGTATAGCTAGAGCTCCAAAGACTTTTGCACAGTACTGGAGTAATTTTATATATTGTACTGTACTACTGCCACAAAAAAAAACAAATTCCATGACATATGTTATTGATGTTTCTGATATGGGTCTCTGTTGTGGACTGAGAGTGGAAAGGGGACAGGGAGAGGGGAATCATGGTTGGGAAAAGGGAAAGGGAGAGGGGAGAGAGTAGGAAGCACCAGAAAGACATTCTGTAATGATCAATAAACCTGTTGTTTAGAATCAAATTTCCTGGTACCTCAGGGGTGTGTTTGCACCCATGCCACGGTGCCCCGCTCCTCTGGCATTCCTTCTCAGCTACTTGTCCTACACCTCTCCTGCACGCTCCATCCTCATCATTCCCAACATCCTTTGCTCCATTTACAAAGTCACTCTCCATTCCACATTGACAAATGCAGCACTGTGTAGAAGTCTCAGACACCCTAGTTATATATACTATACACACACACTCAGGCACACTCACACTCACACACACATTCACACACACACACTCACACTCACACACACACTCACACTCACACACACACACACTCAGACACACACACTCACACTTTCACACAAACACTCAGACACACTCACACACACACATACACACACACTCAGACACACACACACACTCACATGTACACTCACACCCACACACACATTCACACACACACTCACACACACACTCACATACACACTCACTCACACACATGCACACTCACACTCACGCACATACACACACTCACTCACACACATACACACTCATACACATGCACACTCACACACATACACACACTCACTCACACTCAGACACACACACTCACACTCGCACACACTCACTCACACACACACACTCACACTCACGCACATACACACACTCACTCACACACATACACACACTCACACACATGCACACTCACACACATACACACACTCACTCACACTCAGACACACACACTCACACTCGCACACACTCACTCACACACACACACTCACTCACACACATACACACACTCACACTCACACCTAAACATACACACATGCTCACTCACACTCACACTCTGACACACACACACTCACTCACACACACACTCACACTCACTCACACACACTCACACACACATAAACATACACACATGCTCACTCACACACACTCACTCACACTCACATGCACACTCACACTCAGACACAGACACTCACACACACACACTCAGACGCGCACACACTCACACACATACACACACTCACACACATGCACACTCACACACATACACACACTCACTCACACTCAGACACACACACTCACACTCGCACACACTCACTCACACACACACTCACACCTAAACATACACACATGCTCACTCACACTCACACTCTGACACACACACACTCACTCACACACACACTCACACTCACTCACACACACTCACACACACATAAACATACACACATGCTCACTCACACACACTCACTCACACTCACATGCACACTCAGACACAGACACTCACACACACACACTCAGACGCGCACACACTCACACACACATACACACACTCACACACATGCACACTCACACACATATACACACTCACACTCAGACACACACACTCACACTCGCACACACTCACTCACACACACACTCACACTCACTCACACACATACACACACTCACACTCACACCTAAACATACACACATGCTCACTCACACTCACACTCTGACACACACACACTCACTCACACTCACACTCACTCACACACACTCACACACACATAAACATACACACATGCTCACTCACACACACTCACTCACACTCACATGCACACTCACACTCAGACACAGACACTCACACACACACACTCAGACGCGCACACACTCACACACATACACACACTCACACACATGCACACTCACACACATACACACACTCACTCAGACACACACACTCACACTCGCACACACTCACTCACACACACACACTCACACTCACTCACACACATACACACACTCACACTCACACCTAAACATACACACATGCTCACTCACACACACATAAACATACACACATGCTCACTCACACACACTCACTCACACTCACACAGACACTCACACACACACACACACACTCAGACACGCACACATTCACACTCACACACACACACTCAGGCACACACAATCACATGCACACATACACACACTCACACTCTCACACACATACACACATTCACTCACACGCACACTCACACACACACTCACATGCACACTCACACCCACACACACATTCACACTCAGACACACATACTCA